>NW_028120645.1:0-176000 GCF_965178545.1 Coloeus monedula | reverse complement strand
GCATCTGCTGTGTGGTGATGACAACATGGGAGAGCAGAGCCACAAAGATGCGGGAGGAGTAAAGGTTCACTGCCTCGTGGCACCGAGGCACCTGGACAATCACCCACAGCCCCAGAGTTGCCTGCAAAAGAAGCAGCCCGAGACAGCGCTCGGTGCCGAGCTGTCCATGTGGCAGGGCCCGAGGGGAGACGCAGGGGGAGCACCGGGCCTGGTGCCCCCTGAGCCTGCCCCTAGCCCAGGTTTCACCCAGTGCTTGAGGCAGGGAGAGGATGGAGAGCTGCTGGAGCGGCAGCTTGGGGGCAAGCAAAGGCCAGTTCCAGAAACTCACAGCCAGGGCGAGGACAGGTGTGTCGTCCCCATCAGAGGTGCACATGCTGTGCAGAGGCCAGTCCTCCATCACACAGAGCAGTGTTGGCAGCACCTTCTCCAGTGTGCTGCCTGACAAGCCTAGGAGTCTCCACATCATTGTGGCAGCTCTGTGGGATCGGAGCTCTGAGTCAGGGGCGTCTCAGTCACAGTACCATGCCCTGTGCAGCTGTGGGGGCCCAGGTGACAGAGCCCCGGTGCCCTGAGGGGCAGGGAGGGAGCATGGCAGCAGGCTCAGGAAACAGAGGGGCCCGAGGGTCCTGCAGCTCTCTGCCTGTCTGGCAGACCCCATTGGACAGGCGGCACAGGGCGATGGGCCCTAAGGGCTGGTGAGCCCCGAGCTCTCAAGGCAGCTGGGCCCCGTACCTGTCGCACGATGGGGCACAGCGCAGGAGGGTCAGCACCACATCAGCGGGGTGCTCTTCAGCCAGCCTCAGAAGGTTAAAGCCCAGCCTGGCGCCCACAGTGACATGGGACCTGAGACTCTGGTGAATGTTCCTCACCGTGGCTGGCACCTGGAGGAGGCATGGGGAAGACTTGGAGCACTGTCCAAGGGAGCAACTTCCCCAGCTGCCCCCAAGAAATGCTTCCCTTCTCGACTCACTGTTCTGGTCTCAAAGGCTGAGGGGGCCCAGCAGCTGTGGCTTGAGGGGGCACACGATCCTTGGAGTCTCCAGCCCTGACCCCAGGCTGCTTACCTGCTGCTGAGAAGAATCAGCACTCTCCTTGAAATAACCCAGTTCAGGAGCATGAATCCCAGTGGGAATGGGCGTAGTGTCAGTATTTGGGATGCCCTGAGTCTCTCCGGTGTCGGTGTTTGTGATGGCCACGTCCTCAGTCACTGCCACGTCAGTCTTCACTCTGTGATCATTCATTGGACTGTCAGAGTCTTCTGAGGGTGCAGTGATATCTGTGCTGACATCAGGCTCTGCCTGGAGCTCGGTCAGCCCAGAGTCAGGCTCAGCTGTGCCCTCAGTTGCTGTGGTGCTGGTCTTTCCACGCCGAATGTGGATGAACTTCCGGAACATCTGCAGGAGAACAAAGGACAGGGAAGGGAGGGATGTTCCAAGGGGTGCTCCAGGCACGGTGCTCGGCTGAGCAGCGACAGCAGGCCCAGCCCAGGTGGGGATGGCTGCAGGTACCTGCACTGTTCTCCGGAAGCGGCCGTGGGCACGGTCCTGCTCTTGTGTCCGGTCCGGGGCTGCATCTGGCAAAGAGCGAGCGCAGCCAGAGCTGAGGGGCTGCAGGAGAGGCTGGAGAACGCAGCCCAGCCCTGCGCTCCCCAGGCAGGGACAGCCCCGGGATGCCCAGGGGATGGAGCACGGCTGCTGCAGAGGGTCTGGCCCGGCCCCTCTTCCATCCTATCCATGGGCCTGTTCTCCAGGGATGCGATGGGATGGGGTGGGGTGGGGTGGGATGGGGTGGGATGGGATGGGATGGGATGGGGTGGGGTGGGGTGGGATGGGATGGGATGGGATGGGATGGGGTGGGGTGGGGTGGGGTGGGATGGGATGGGGTGGGATGGGATGGGATGGGATGGGATGGGATGGGATGGGATGGGATGGGATGGGATGGGATGGGATGGGATGGGATGGGATGGTGCCAAGCTGGCTGCCACCATCAGCCCTGTGGCCCAGCTCTGTCACTCACCGTCCTGCCGTGGCTGGAACTGCTCCAGCTCTTCGGGCTGTTGTGCTGGGGCAGCTCCAGGGCCTTTTTTCCCCCTGAACACCTTGAACAGGCGATGGAATCTGCCTGCCATGCCACAGTCTGGCCTCGAGGGCACCTTCAAGAGAGATTCCTTGGGAAAGCTCTGAGTGAACAAGTCCTGCACTTGTGCCTTGAAGGCACCAGCAGCAGAGAAGCCTCAGGAAGGCTACAGGACAGCAAGTCCTGCAGCCTGGTCTCAGAAGGCTCCTGCCACAAGGACAGGAGACTCCTCGTCAAGGATTGTGGTCAGCAAAGCCAACGGTCTGGCCTTGAGGGCACCGGCCACAGGGATGGCAGATGCCTCAGAAAAGCTCCGGGCACCAAGTCCCATGGTCTGCCCTCGAGGGCACCTGCAAAAGAGAAGCCTCAAGAAGGCCACAGGTCACCAAGTCCTGTGGTCTGGCCTCGAGGTCACCTGCAGGAATAACGCCTCGGAAAAGCTCCGGGTCAGCGAGGATCGAGTGCGCTGTGCGGGGGCTCCTCACGGCACTGCTCTGTCCCGTCCTGTCCCGTCGCCTGCTCCGAGCACTGTGGCGTGGCCGCGTCGCCGCCAGCCCCTATGTCAGCATGTGTCACAAAGGGCCCCGGGACACCCTGTCCCGTTCCATCCCACGGTGACCATGCTGCACCATGTCACAAAGGGCCCTTGCACACGCTGCCACCTGCCCTGGGGCCACCCCCAGCCCACCCCAAGTGGCCCAGGTTGGAAGGAATGCCTTGCCCCAAGTGTCTAAGGCAGCCCGACAGGAACTTTAGCATCGGCTCCAGCCATAAGCAAACGCTCCCCTGCTCTGCGGGCTCGGGGCAGCACCAGGAGCCCCCACGGCTGCCACCGCAGCCACCGCGGGAAGGGTACGGGGCCTTCCACAGAAGCTGGCACGGCCTCCTTGGGACACGTCCCGGCCGGTGGCCATCCTAAAGCCGGGGCTGTGACACAGACAAGGAACGTGTGGGCCAGGGCGCAAATGCTGCTCTGAGCCCTGGGGCCCGGGAGCACTGAAATCAGCAGGTGTGGCAGAGTCCCCTCCGAAGCAGACCTGCCACCCCCCGAGCCCTGGCAGCGCCGGTGCCCATCTCCTGCCCCAGAGACCTGTGCCCCCGGGGGCTTCTCTGCCAGAGGGCAGCCAAAGCCAAGGTGCATTGGGGTCTGTGCTCCTTCCTACAGGGGGCCGTTGGCAGGAGCACCTGGAGTGACTGGGGGGAGCACTTGGTATCCAGCAGGAGATGTTGCTCCTTCCTGGAGTGAATTTTTTCATGGAAGGGGTTAGCAGTAGCACCACAACAGCATCAGCTGCTGAGTTTCACAGGACAAAGAGATTCTACAGAGACACTGCGACACCTCCTTGTGCTTTTCTGTCTTTCCTGCATTCTGGAAATGAAAGAATCGGCCCAGCCTCTGATATTCAACATTCCCGTTGCTGTGTGTCTGGCTGTGGCAGCTCATGTCCAAACACAACTGCGCCCCTGCTGAGCAGGGCAATGGACGGCCACAAACAGGGAGGTTCCCCAGGGAACATCAAGGGAGCCACCTGGGGAAGCGCAGAGGGTAGGGATAGCTGTGGGAGGAGAAGCTGTTCTGTGTCTCTGATGATGGTGCCAGCACCCTGAAGGAGCAGCCAAGACAGGTGCTGGAAGCACACAGGTCCCACCCTTTTCTGCTGTCACAGGGACTCGGGACACACTTGTTGCCACAGGTCCAGCAGCCGTGATGCAGGAACAATGGAGGGCCATGCATTGGTAGGGAATGGCCTCCAGCAAGAGCAAAGCAGGATCCTCTGGCAGCAAAGCCTGAGCTTGTGAACCGGGCCATCTCCTCTGCACACAGCAAAGTGCTTCCCTCCGCCCCTGAACGTCTGCCAGCACTCCCTGCTTTTCTTTAGTGCCGGCTGCATCTTCCTTTGTTCCAAGCAAGTCCAGGATTTAGTTTGGAAGCTCATGTACGTGTCTTTAAGGGGCCTGCATGGAGGAGAGGGGTGGCACCTTCAGTGCAGAGCTTGTGTCCCATCAGAGTCTCTCTGTCACGATGGCAGCAATGCCGCTGCCTTGGGACGCCTGACTGTGGAAGGCGAGTCTGCCCTCAAGCACGGCCACTGAAGTCAGTCAGGGGCACAGGCTGCAGCTGAAGTGCCAAGCGTCGCTGTGAGGCTGGCAAGACAAGAGGAAGCCATTGTGGCCAATTCTGCTGGAGCCTTTTGCCCAGCCACGTGCAGCTGTGCCCACAGTATGGCCCCGTTTGGCGTCCCGGCTGGTGCGGATGCCTTGTTGAGCTGGTGCCAGCACTGGGGCTCCTGCTGTTCCTGTGCACACTCTGCTGCTGTTTCTGTGGCGTCCGGAGCTGTTTCGGCAGCAGCGACTCGGCAGCCCTGCTCGAGGAGACATCGCCGCCCTCCCCATGGTGGCAGCAGCTGTGCGGGCCCAGAGCTCTGTGTCAGGGGGGCCTCGGTCACAGCACCGTGGCCTGGGCAGCCGCGGGGGCCTGGGCTGGCCGCCAGCCCTGCCTCTGCCCACTGCCCCTTCTTGGCAGCAGCCAGGGGCCGTGCCCCAGCAGGGCCCCCCTGCCCTCCTTGTCCCCAGCCAGCCCAGCCTCAGCACCTCGGCGTGGTCCCCACCCTCGTGCTGAGGCCCGGCCTTGAGGGCTTCTGCCGCAGGCCTGGGAGATGCTCAGGGGAAGCGCCAGAGCAGCCGGGAGGCAGGAATGAGGCGGCTGCCTGGAGGCTGCTTATGGCCTCTGACAGCCACTTCCTCGGGCCTTCCCACCACCCCAGCCCCTCAGGGGCCTCCTGTTGTTCTGCCAAGGGGCAGAGGCGATTTAAAGGACACAGACAGCACTGGAAAGAATGCTCTTATTTTACTGTGAAATTAAGGAACTGCAAATGTAAAACAATACATTCAATAAAACTAGGGGCTTGGCTTTAGCAACAAGCAAAAATAAGCAAGGTAATGCACCTAATTATTACTATCCAAGAGAAAGGAGAGGGATTTAGAAAGATGCATCACCAATTGCCTAAATACCTTACCATCATCCAGATCTGCAGTCCCTGGGGAGCCCCGTTTTGCAGCAAGGAGCTGGAGAACCCTTCCCGTCAGTTGGGAAAATCCTATGGGTGCATCTACCCATATGTGAGGCCTCCAAATTTGCCCCAAACGTGGGTCCAGCTTTTATAGGCCCAAATCAGGAAGTCCAAGTGACCTGATTGTGTTTTTAGCCCGGAAACACCTGGATCTGATGGCACACTTTGCAACCAGCAGGGGCCACAGCTTGGCCAGTGCCCAGGCCTTGCCTGCGAGGGTTTCCCCTCAAACACCCTGCAAACAAACCTTTACTCATGTCAGCTGGGGAAAGTTTCTTAAATTATCCATTTCTTGCAGATAACTGTACACGGTTATGGGAAAGTTTCTAAAGCAGCCCGTTTGGCGTTAAACAGCTAGCATAAGCATCTTTGTCATCTGTTTTTAGCTGAATAATACTGAGGGTGTTAGTCACAGGCCAGGGTTCATCCTGTAGGTCAGCTCCAGCTGAGGCCTGCTGCTCAGGCCTCAGCACATCAGTTGCTCCTCTGACTTACAGGATGAATCATGGTTGTCACACTGCCTCTGCAGTTGTTGCATGTAGGGTTGGTTGATCTTGGGGCGTAGCTGCGAGCTGCCTTCCCTGTACTCTGTGCTGGATGAGTCGTACAATACAAGGAACGAAACAAGGAATAAACAAGAAGGTAGCAGCTGCGCAAAGGGAAAGGAGAAAGGGCCCCTTTGAGCCACAGACTCCCTGGCAGCCACAAGAATATATCTGGTTCCCAACATTCCCATGTCTGGGTTGGTACATAGGCTAATTTTCTCATCTCCCTAGTTGTCTGTTTTCCTACTTTTCCATTGTCATCAATTTGTAAGCGACAGTTGGATTCATTTTCTTTCCTGCAAACTCCTCCTTCTTCTGCCGGTAGTCTAAAACCACGCGATGCTGGAAAATCGCATTCCGTGTTTGCGTGGATTGGTCGGCCATAAGGTCAGGGGCGGCAGCCGTCTGGTTAGTTATTATCTCCGAGACAGCTTGCAGTCTTATTATCCAATTCAGATTATAGGCAGGTTCTCTGGCCCCTGACACCAATTGGCTAGGGCTCCATGGAGCCGGTCCATAATGTTGTAGAACTCTCTCAGGTGGCCGTTCATCATATCCCCATCTTTGGGAGCTTCCCTTACTTAGGGAGGTGTCAAGAGACAATGTTTGTCTGACCAAATCATGATATGCTTTGACTCTGAGCCCCGTCCCCTGACTTTGTGTCCATGTCCCTGATGGGCCTATTGTTAAGGATGTGCAGTGCATCAGTGAGATGGGTTCTCCACCAGGACAGGTGTCCATCTCCCAGGACAGGATCTCCTCCCGGACAGGAAGAACTTTCCCCAGCACAGATTCAGGCCGTGGCGGCCTTTGAGGCTCAGGGTGTTTCTCCTGCAGCTCCTTGCAGGTCTCCTCTCCCCGTGCCGGCTCTCCTGCGCCACAGAACTCTGCCGGCTGCAGCTTTGCAAACGTCAGATCCAGGTCTGGATGTTCCTGCACGATTTGCTCGAGGTCCTTGGGGGCTGCATCCGATCCACTGTTGTTGTGCTCCCCCTCGGCACGGAGCCCATGGATCTGATGGCCCCTGGCCAGGGCCTGGCACAGGAGGTGGAACCTGGGTGCTGCTGCAGCGGCGCCGGGGGAGCCCCAGGACTCGCTGTGGCCGCTGTGGCAGCCGCAGCACAGCCCGTTCCCAGCGAGGAGCCCAGGGCTCCGTGGGGCTCTGCAGGACCTCGGCCCTGGGGCTCGTCTGCATCAGCCCGGGCAGCTGGGCTGGACTTGGCTTCGTTTGTGTCTCTGGCTGCCCTGGCACAGCAGCTGCCCAGCGCCCAGGGGACAGCAATGGGAGCGGGGCAGGTCGGGGTGAGCTTCAGTGTCTGTGCCCGGCAGAAATGCCAAAGCCTTCCCTAAGGAGCAGCGAGTGCTGCCAGAGCACAGGATGCTGCTGCTGCTGCTGCTGCTGCTGAGCACGGGACGGCCCCAGGGCTGATGCCAGACAAAGCCGGGATGGGAGCCACAAACAACGGGAGGAGGGGGGGAGGGGCAGGAGAGGACGAGGAAGAGCGAGGGGGGAGGGCGGATGGAGGAGCAGGAGCGGCAGGAAGAGGAGAGATAAAAGGGGAGGGGCGGGAGGAAGAGGAGAGATAAAAGGGGAGGGGCGGGAGGAAGAGGCGGGACAGAGGAGGCAGGAAGAGGAGCCTCCACGTGCATCCATCGCTCTCTGTGTCTGCAGCTCTCGGCGCCAGAAGCATCGCGTCCCTCATCCCGCAGGTGACCGGGGTATCCGGCAGCTCGGAGGGAGTTTTGGGGCACCCCTAATCCTGAGGGGGTGGTGCCGGCAGCGGGGGACACGTGGCGCCGGCAGCTCTGGCCCCAGCTGAGCCCCCCCCGCCGCCAGCGCCCCCCGGAGCGGAATTTGGGGAGGGGGAGGTGGGGGCGGCCAGGCCGGGCCCCCCCGCGCTGTCCCGGCGGGGGCCGAGTGCGGGCGGGAGCCCCGCGGGGCCCGGCCCTGCCCGGGCACGGCTGATGCCGCCCGCCCGCGCTCCGCACTGGTCCGGACTGGTGCTCCCAGTGCCGTGCGGGGCGGGGCCGCTCTGGGGACCCCCCAGGGCACAGCGCGGCTGCTTTGGGGCTGTGGGCAGCGCCCGGCGCTGGGCATGGGGCGTGTGGGGGCAGCTGGGGCCGCACTGGTGGCACTGGTGGTGCTGGGAGCCCCCCCGGCCGCGGGGTGAGCGGTGAGAAGGGGGGCGGGTCTGGGACCCCAAATTGAGCGAAATGGGGAATGGAACCCCCAAAGTGAGCAGGAGGGGCCTGGAACCCCCAAAACCAAGGCCGGGGGAGGGGCGGTGGGGATTGGGGATGGGGAAGGTGCAGAAGGGGGGGAGGGGGGGCGATAGGGGGCTGGGACCCCCAAACAAAGCGGGATGGGGATGGGACACCCAAATTGAGCTGGAATGGGGCTTTGGATTGGGGGAACGCTGAGAAAGGGGAGGAGAGGGGAGGGAAAGGTGGAGTTGGGGCAGAAGAAGAGCGGTTCCATGGGGGTCCAGCCCTGTCCCCCAGCACCTGAGCCCTGGAGCGATTCCCTGGGGCTCTGGGGAAGGGAGGGATCCGCACTGGGGGGGTCCCCAACCCCCCTGTCCATGCCTGGGGCTGATCGGGGGCTCCCCCCACACAGCAGCCGGTGCTGCGGCAGCCGTGGGGCAGAGGGGGTGGGAAAGGGGGGGCAGGGTGGGAGTGGAGGAGGAGCGGGAGGAAGAGGAGGGAGAGAGGAGGAGGAGGAGCTGGAGAACCACGAGGTTCCACCGCCCGCCCACTGTGTCCGCAGCACCCCCAGCCCCGGTAGCATCTTCCCCCCCATCCTGCAGGTGAGCGGGGAGGGGGAGCTCAACCCAAATCTATCAGGGGGTCAGCAGGAGGGGTTTTTTTGAAGGGGTGTTTGGAGCTTGCAGATTCTGGAATCGAGCCCCAGATGTCCTTGCATGTTCCTGGGAGGGATTTTTTGGGCCAGAGGGGATATGTGGGTCTTGCAGGACTCCAAAGCTGAGCCATAATTGCCCCTTGGGGGTCCATGTGAGGATCACCCAGTACTTGCAGTGTGGGACATTGGCTTTGGGGATCCCCAGGAGAGCTGGGGGCTGGAACATGGGACCCCTGGAGTGAGGAGAGCAGAGAGGGACGATACCAGAACTGGGGGACCCCCAAGAGCCTGGAGGGGTGGGGCGGCCTGGAGATGAGGTGGGGCTGGGACCCCTCAGCCCTGAAAGGGGGGGTGAGGAGAGGGAGGAGCCCCAAGTGCCTGGAGTGGAGGGAGGATGAAGAGGGGACCCTGGGACCTCTGGGAGCCAAAGCAGAATCAGGAAAAAAGGGACCTGTGGGACCCCCAAAGCCCCCCAGCATCCCTAAGCAGGACCCCGGAGAGGGGGATCCCCAGGACCCACGGGACCCCCAGCAGCCCTGACAAGGGGGACCCCCAGAACCCAAAGTGAGGAGACTGGAAAGGGGGGACTCCTGGAGGATTCTTTTGGAGTCACTGTCAATTTTTTGTTGGTTTTTATGGACACCGGTGACTTCTAGAGATGGACTTGAGCAGTAGGAAGCCCCAACCCAGGACACTCATCCCTTGTTTCTCCCCAAACCAGGATTTCCCATTCCCAACCCTTGGCCAGATGGAGGAGGAGGCTGTGAGGAAGAGGAAGATGCCCCGGGAGCCCCAGGCAGGTGAGGAGGAAGTCAGTGCCCCTTTCCCCTCTCTCCTGCTCCATCTCCCAGCCCAGCATCGCCCCCAGCTGCAGGACAACCCCGCTGCCGACGCCGTCCTTCCGGGGACGGACTGGGGGGATCTCCTTCCCCTTCCCTTTGGCACGGAGGCAAATCCCATCCTCTCCTTGTCCTTCCTCCCCAGACAAGGAGCTGAGCACGGAGCCCAGGGAGGACAAATCCCCGCAGCAGAACCTGGTGGAAGAGGCCGTTTTGAGCGGCTCCACGGCGCGGGAATCCAACGGGGAGGAAAAGCCCCGGAGATCCCACAGGAGGAGGGGCTGCAAACGCAGCCCAGGGTGCTCTGAGGAGGAAAGACCCACTCTGTGTGGGGAAGGCGGCCGGAGATGCAGCCAGAGGTCAGAGCTGGTGGTTCATGAGCAGCTTCATGATGGGGAGAAGCCCCACAAGTGTGGGGAATGTGGGAAGAGCTTCAGGTGGAGCTGCCACCTGATGGAGCACCAGAGGATCCACACAGGGGAGAGGCCCTACGAGTGTGGGGAGTGTGGGAAGAGGTTTCAGACCAGCTCCACTCTCCTCCTGCACCAGCGGATTCACACGGATGAGAGGCCCTTCCGCTGCCCCGACTGCAGGAAGGGCTTCAAACAAAACTCCCACCTCGTCACCCACCGGCGCATCCACACCGGGGAGAGGCCCTACGAGTGTCCCCACTGTGGGAAGAGCTTCTCCTGGAGCTCAAACTTGACCAGACACCAACGGAGGCACCGCTAAGGGAAGCCCTGCGAGTGCCCCCACTGCAGGAAGAGCTTTGTCCTCTGCTCCAACTCCATCTCCCATCAGAGGAGCCACGTTGGGCAGAGCCCTGGTGACCCACATTCCCTGTGATCCAGGTTGGGAAGAGCCCTGGCTGGTGCTCTCCACGTTCTCCTGGATCCCCGTAGGCACCTGGGTGAACGCAGGGGCAGGAACATCCATCGGGACTCAGATCAACATTGGAAATTCACTGGGAACAGCTGATTTTTTACCTTTACACCCTAAAAAATTTCATCTGCTCTGTCCAAATGTTTCTTCCGGTGGCATCAAGCCACCCTGGATGATCTTGGAGGTCTTTTCCAACCTAAGTAATTTCCATTCCATGTTTATCCTGTCAAAACAATCAAAATTGGAGTAAAAATAAAGAAATTAAATGAAGAGATCTAAAGCTCCACCATTTTCCTGAAATTTGGGGGTGAATTTGTGGTTCAGGGGAATATTTGGGAGTATAGTTGTGAAGCCATGAAGCCAGGCAGATTGGGGCCACCATCTCGTAGTTCTGGGGGCAGAACGTGTCCACCTGAGCCCATCTGTTCTCCAGGAATTCCGGTTGTCTGTCCCAGTCCCTGGCCTGGGTCTCCCCCTTTGGGGTGTGCCCCTCAAAGTGCCCAAATCGCTGCTGAAGTGCCTGAGCTGCTCTGGGCTGTGGATGTTCCTGTCCCCCAGCCTGTCCTGGTCGGTGCCATGGGGGATGGGAGGGACTTTTGGGGCCCTTGGAGCCACTTAGTGTGCTGGCACGGGGTTTGGGGGACTTTTGAGGCAGTCTGTGAGGGAGTTTTGGGCTGCTGGCAGGCCTGTGTGACTTGGAGAGAATTTGGGTGAGTGTTGGGGGAGATGGAAAGGGGATTTCATGGCTTTTGGGGCCATTTCTATTGCTGGGAGTGGTGGGGGGACCCTGGGCCGGGAGCTGTGGGGTGGTTTGAGGGGTCTGAGAGTGGCTGTGGAGCTGGGAGGGGGTTTTAGGGCAGTTGTGACCTCCTCCACAGATAGCCAAACTCGCCACCAGACCCCACCCCCAAGATGCTGCCAGGAGTCGGGGGCTCCATGTTGGGGTTCATCCTCCTGGCACTGCAGGAGAAGGTGAGGGGGGGTCCCCAGGGGCCGTGTGTGTCCCCCCAGAGCGTGTGTGACCTCCCCCATCCTGGTGTCACCCCCTTTTCCCTGCCCACAGGGCTCCTGAGGCAGCCCCTGCTGCCCCGGGAGGGAATTTGGGGAGGGGGCAGAGGGGGTGCGCAGCCCCCGCCGGGGGATGACCCCGGCCCAGCGCCCTTCGTTCAGCACCGAGCTGGGCTTGGGGCCGCAGGAGGAAGAGGCCGATGGGAAGCAGATCCTGCAGGGGGGACAGGGCTTGGGCTCAGGGCAAGGTCCTGCCCTGCACACCTGGCTCAGGTGTGAGCCTGCCCCGGGAAGGGAGCGGGACATTGCCATCCCCACGGATCAGGGCTGGGAGCAGCGCTGGGAGCACGGACATGGAAATCCTGGGAGCCACTGGGACCGCCCTGGGGGGTGAATGATCCCCCCCAGCACCTTTCCAGGCCGCCCTGCGAGCTGAGAAATGCTCGCTGGGCCTCGGCCTTGGCCAAGAGCCCCCGGGCTCAGCTGCTCTGAGCTCAGGCGCTGCCGGCTCCCGCAGCCCGCCCAGGGCCGCCCTGCCCGTGCCGGGGCTGTGCTGGAATTCTCTGCTGCTGCTGGGCCACTCGGGGGCTCTGGCCCAGCAGGAAAGGTGACCCTGAGCCAGGAGCTTTCCTTGGCCGCAGCAAAGCCTCGGCACGGAAAGACCTTCCCAGCGCTGTGCCCTGGGCTGGGAGGGATTGTGCCACCAGAGCTGTCCCTCCATTTCTTCTGCCAGGCAGCTTTAGCACATGAAAAGTGGAGAAGCCAGAGCTGCCTCTCAGCTTTCTGCAGTCCTGCAGAGGAATCCTGTGTGGGAAGCAGCCTGGGAACAGGGTTGAGGTGCCAGGGCAGGGGATTCAGTGCCCTTTCCTCCGCCGTGGGCCCAGGCTCTGGCCCTTGCCCTTTGCAATGGCCCTGCAGCTGCCAGAGGGGCCTTTTTGGCTCAGCTGAGAGCAGTCCTGCTGCAAGGCTGTCCTCGAGCTGCTTGGGCTGCACATGTGCCCAGGGAATGCTCATTGCTTGCAGTCTCAGGCGCTGTGGGTGTGCAGGTGTAACTACTGCAGGAGGGAACAGCTCTGCTGGGGGCAGTTCTCTTTTTCTTGGTGGTTTTTCTGTTGAAGGAACGTTCCCTGCCAGCTCTGGGCAGAGCTGTGTAGCTGTATGTGCCACTTGTGTGTGGCACTGTGGCTCAGGAGGTGGCCAAGGGGAGCTTGGCCGAGGTGTGGGCAGAGGAATGGCCATCAGGCCAGGCTGGGGGGTCAGCGGCCGGTCAGTTGCGTTGCGTGGCCGCGGCTCTGGAGGCTTGTGTGGGAGCGTGTGCAGGGCTGGAAGGCTGGGGCTGCCGCCGCTGTGTCCCAGAGCCGGGAAGGCCGGGGCTGGCCCGGCCCTGGCCCGGCCCCGCCAGCTCTGGCAGCTGCCGGCGGGGACACAAAGGGCAGCTCCGAGCTGCGGCCGCTGCGCTGCGGCCGCACAAAGGCAGCGCCCGCAGAGCTCCAGGGCAAGGTCCTGGCCCTGGCTCGGGGCTGGGCCGGGGCCAGCGGCAGAAAATCAACTTGCAGCTTGGGCCCCGCTGCAGGGAGGAGCAGCAATTGCTGGCTGAGAGAGACTCTTGCCAAGGGCCTGCGGGGCCGGGCCCCAGGGAACGGCTTCCCGCTGCCCGAGGGCAGGCTGAGATGGGATGTGGGGCAGCAATGGTTCCCTGGCAGGGCGCTCAGGGCCTGGCACAGGCTGGCCCCAGAAGCTGCGGCTGCCCCCGCATCCCTGCAAGTGTCCCAGGCTGGCTCGGCCATTGGGGCTTCCTGCCCAGGAGGGCTGGGCTGGGCTGGGCTGGGCTGGGGCTGCTGAGGGCGGGATGGGCTCTGCCTGAGACAGCTGAAGGCTGCGCATGATGAGGCCGGGGGGACCCCGTTCCTCAGTGGGTTCTGGGGTATCCCACATTCCTGAAGGGATGTCAGGGTATGTCCCGTTCCTGAGGCAGTTTTGGGGTCCCCCCAATGCTTTGGGAGGGGTTGTGAGAGGGGGGCTCTGGTACTTGGAAGGGGGACCTATTGTCAGGGATGCGGGGAGCCCATTTTGGGAAGGATGCTGCTGTTTGTGGCAATGTTGAGAGGTTCTGAATGGGCTGTGGGGCCCTGGCTCTCATTTTGGGACTTGAGGTGAGCCCATGGGCACAGCAAGGCCTGAGGAGAGGTTCCAAGCTCCCATTTGGGATGGAGGGATTGAGCGGGTGCCTCCAATCAACTCAATGCCAGCCCCAATGTGTCGATGGCAGCCCCAAATGGCTCGATCCGTCAGCCCCAAGGCCCGGCTGTGGGGAGTCAGGAAGCACAGAAGGGGAATTGGTGTCCAGGAGGGGTGGGATGGGATGGGATGGGATGGGATGGGATGGGGTGGGATGGGGATGGGATGGGATGGGATGGGATGGGATGGGATGGGATGGGATGGGATGGGATGGGATGGGGGTGGCATTGTGGGGGTGGGATGAAGTTTGGGATTGATGGGGTGGTTTGGGCACTCGGAGTGGGGCATTTCAGGAAGGGAAAGCAGGAGCTGCTTTTGGGGAGGCTCCTGGTGCTTTTTGACAATTTTGGGGCCTCTAAGTGGCTTCTGGGAGGTTGCAGTGAATTTGGGGAAGGTGCCGAAACCCCCCGCAATTTGGGGGGCTGAGGTGAAGTCCCCACATTTTGGGAGGGTGAGGGGATCCCAATTGGGAGGGGGTCCTGCTGCTTTGCACCCCTTAATTGGGGTGAGAATTGGGCAAGGAAGGAAGGAAGGAAGGAACAAGGAAAGGAAGGAAGAAAAGAAAAATAGAAGAAAGAAAAAAAGAAAGAAGGAAAGAGAGCAACAAGAAATAATAAAAAAGAAAAAAAAAGAAAAAAATTAAAAATGAAGGAAGGAAGCAAGAAAGATATAATAAAAATGAAAAAAAAGAAAAGAAGAAAGGAAGAAGATCAAAAGACATATAAAAAAGGAAATGAAAGTGATTAAAAAAGAAAAGAATTAGAAAGAAAGCAAGACTAAATAACATGAAACCAACAAGGAAAAATTACTTAAAAAGAAAAAAAAATCATTAAAAAAATGAAGCAAGGAAGCAAAAAGATAATAAAAATGAAAGAAAGGAAGAAAAGAGGAAAGAAAGAAAGTGAAAGAAAAGAAAAATTAACAAGAAAATGAAAAAAGTGAAGAAATTAGAAAAGAAGAAAGAAACAAAGAAATAAACAAAGAAAGCAAGAGTACATAACATGAAACCAACAGAAAAATAAAAGGAAAAGAAAAAAAAAGAAGAAAGAAAGAAGCAAGGAAGAAAGAAAAAAAGAACAGAAAGACACAAGAAAAAAACAAAAGAAGAACAGAAAGAAAGCCAAAAGAGAAAGAAGACAGAAAGCAACAAAAAAAAATTGAAAGAAAGAAAAAAAGATAAAAGAGTGAAGTATGAAGGAAGCAAGCTAAAAGAAATCAACACGAAAATTTAAAAAGCAAAGGAAAGTAAAAGATAAAGGAAAGACTCAATAATGTGAGACCAAGAAGAAAAATGAAAAAATAAAATGAAGAAAGCAGCAAGAAACAATTAAAGAACCAAGAGAAATATTGAAAAATGAAGAAATAAAGAAAAAAGCAAGAAGGTAATAAAAATGAAAGAAGGAAAGGAAGAAAAAAAGAAAGACTGAAAACATGAAACCAGCAATAAAATAAATGTTAAGAAAAGTCAAAAAAAGAAGAAAGAAACAAGGAAGAAAGAAAATGACAGAAAGAAAGACACGAGAAAAAATAAAAGAACAAGAGAACCAAAGAAAGCAGAAAAAGAAAGAAAGATGAAAAACAGAAGGCAACAAAGAAAAGAAAAAGAAAAAAGGTAAAAAAATGAAGGAAAGAAAAAAGAAGGAAAGAAAACGAAAAGAAATCCACAAGAAAATTTAAAAAGTTAAGAAAAAGAGAAGAAGAAAGAAAGACTAAGTAATGTGAAACAAAAAAACTTTAAAAAAAAAAGAGGAAAGAACCAAAAAAGAAGGAGAAAAGAAAAAAAAGAAAGACACAAGAAAAAATAAAAGAAAGAAGAAAGAAAGAAAGAAGAAAGCAACGAAAAAATAGGAAAAAGAAAGAAAAAAGATGAAAGAATGAAGAAAGAAAGCAAGCTAAAAGAAATCCAGGAGAAAATGAAGCCCTTGTGCCACTGCGGGACCTTGTGCAGCCAAGGAGAGCATTGTGAGAGTGCGGGGCCACGGAACCAAGGGACCATTGGGACCTTGTGGGGCCTCCTGGACTCAAGGGACCATTGCCACACTGTGGGGCCTCATGGAATGAAGGGTCCATGGTGCCACTGCAGAGCCAAGGACACCATGGTTACACTGCAGGGCCATGGAACCAAGGCACCATTGGGACACCCCGTGGCCTCATCCTCTGGAATTCCAACACATCTGAGGGATGGCAGCACCTGCAGGCAGCACGGAAGGATTCTGGGGAGAGCCTTTGATCCCTGCTCCAAAAGAAATCAGAGAAAGAGCCCTGCTCAGATCAAGGCACCTTTTCCTTTTCCTTTTCCTTTTCCTTTTCCTTTTCCTTTTCCTTTTCCTTTCCCTTTCCCTTTTCCTTTTCCTTTCCTGGTGTAAACTGTTGACCTGCCTGTAAGGTGCAGCAAAAGCTTTGCAGGGTTTGGTTCAAGGTCCCCAAGGTGGGAAGAGGGAAGTGTTCGAGTCCCTTCTAAGAGAAGGCTTGGAGTCTTTGTGCCATGACTGCCTGGGATGCATGGAACAAGTGTGTTCTGGCAGACTCTGGGACCTCGAGAGCAATCCCATGCAGGAGCCAGCACTGGCCCTGCACCCTGGTGGGAGCAGCGTGGTGCGGATGGGAAACGGGCAGCTGGGTGTGCAGTGGGAACCTCGAGCCAGATCCTAGAAGGCCAGGCTTTAGCTTTGAACAGAGCAGCACAAAAAGCAGAATTAATGACCTTGCCTAGAAATCCCTGAAGGACAAAGGGTGACCATATGGACTGATTTGAACTCTGGGTTTGCAATAATACACGCCCAGGGAGCCACATGGAAGGAAAGGGCACAGAGGTCTCCAGTGAGTACAAAAAGAAATCAGTCACCTACTGCAGAGTGTGCCAAAGCCAAAAGAAGTGGCCCTGCTGCCCTTGTAAAGCCCATGGGTTTGGAGACTCCCCAGGTAATCCAGGGAATCCATTGGCTGACCAAGCAGCTCAAGAGGGTGCTGCAAAAGCTCTCCTTGCACTAATACCTAGCAAAAACTGGAATGTTCTGCAACAACAACCAGATTCCAGTGATCAGGACAGGCAGTCAGCCCCAGCAGCAGCAGCAGCTACGGAAAATCCCAGCAGGTGATTGGTAACCCCGTGTGGGCAGGTAATTGTAGCTCCACAATTAATGTAGAACGGAACTCAAACATCAGCAAACACAGGAGGAAATGGAGAATCTGGTGGCCAGTTTACAAAGGCATCTAGTAAGCACCAAAATGGCAAAAAATGATAGATCAGTTGTTGAGAAAGATGGGATTGGTTTTGAAGGAAGAAGGCTGCCTCCAGGGCTCGTTAAATGGGAATCACCAGGTGATTTTGGCCAACTGATTTTGCAGAAGTGCCCAGGCAGAAGGGGCACTGGCACATTTTGGCATTTGGTGGATCCTTTTTCTGGATGGCCAGAAGCTTTCCCATGTGGCACCAACAAGACAAGGGAAGGCTCAGAAGCTTTGCAGAAATGAATATTTAATAGCACTGGGCCTAACTCTTGTAAGCCTTAAAAGGTGCATGGTTCTCAACAGATCATTGGGGCTGGACTCGCCTGTGCATCCTTTCCAACCAGGAGATGCGGTGTGCACCAGAACCTGGAATTTTGGAACAATCCAGCCAAAGTGGAAGGGACCATCTCAAGTCCTCCTGGTAACCTACCCTGCACTCAAGGTAGAAGGAATCCAACTCGGGGTTCATCACATGTGGGTAAAACCAGCGAGCACACATTAAACACAGCAGAAACAAGACTGACTGACACCATGGAGTTTGGGGTTTTACATAAATCCTATTGTTTTAGGTACTGAATATGATTTTCTAAGGGGATACTATTTATTGGATCTAGATGGAGATGATCAATAATTGTGTATCTATAATAATAATAGAAATGATGTTCCTGACTTCTGGGAAGGGAAATGCGGTTTTCAAAGTCAGTGCAAGATGTTGGCAGATGACAGAATGTAACCCCTGTAACAGCTTGTTTGCCAACACCAACCTCTGCAGAAAATCCAGTGCCATGGGGAGCTTCAGTCAGCAATTTGACAAAAATCTGGGAACGCATGTGGGAAGGAAATAGCACCCAGGGCACCTGGACAGGGATGGAAGGAGAATATTCCTTACCATGGACACATCAGAACAATACTGCTGAGAATTGTAACATCTCCAAAGCGGATCTGGAAATTACCTCAGGAAATATTGATCAGCTGACAGATTGCACTGATACCCCCTGGGGCTGTCAAATTCCAGCAGTCTGGAATGGCCCTCAGACAGGACACTGGGAATGTTTCCAGCCAGTTCAGGGGCGTCTAGGCTGGGCAGGGAGCCCAGGCCTCCCACAGGACCCCTTAGAGGTGGGTATAAAATATCCAGATTTAACAAGGTCAAGGCCAAAGGATCCCAGGACCAAGGAAAAGTGGGATTGCCCTGGGACAGACACTTGAGCTGTTTGGAATGCTGAGGTCCAGCGGCTCCTGGCTGTGGCCCAGGCTCTGTGGCTGGGCTGTGTTTGTAGAAATGATTCTGCCTTTCTCAGGGACACCTGGGCTGAGCCAACAAACAAGGAGCCTTGGAGAGGCACAGAGTGTCAGCAGGACACGGTCAGATCCTTAGGAGCCCCAGGATGGGTGGGAAGGGATGGAATTTGGAGCACACGTTTGCCCCTGGGAGAATCAGGAGCACCACGGACACTGGGGGTATGAACGTTCCGTCCCTCGTGCAAGGAGTCACCACTGGGAACCCGACTGTGGGGAAAGGTTAATGGGGATGGAACTGGGAAACATCCCAGTGCGGGAACTCCAGCGGGATGGATTTTAGAATCCATCCCTGCTCCGCAAAGATCTGCCTTTAGGAACAGACCAGCCACACACCATTGGGCTCTGCAAATGGAAACTTCAGTGAATGCAGCTCATTTGGGGTTTGCTGAAACAAAGGAACAATTGCCAGCCCCAGCTAAAATGACCTTCCAGAGCAGATTGGCTTTAGCCCCATTGCTGCTACATGGACAGGGAGTGTGTGGATTCTTGAACTGAAACAGCAACACTTGTTGTGTGCACATTCCAAATGTGATGCTGGATGGGATGATCGGGTAGAGAGGGTAAAATCGGCTGCTGCATCCAGCAGGGAATTAAGGGGAGGGTTAGACAGTAACTGTTTGGATAAAATATTTAGAGGACTTGGATTTTCCCTGACTGATGGTTGGCCTCGCTTTTGCAAAGTCTAACTGGGATCACAGCACTACTTGTGCTTATGACACTTGCTTTGAGCTGTGTAAAGAACATGGTTGTGAAAGCAGCTGAGGAACTCGTGGGATGTGAGTAAAAGAGCAGAGTGAGGCTTCTGAAGGCTTGAAGGGAAGAGAAGCTTCACAGCCCTCCAAGGGGGGGAAATTTGCCAGATGAAAAACCGTTTGCACCTGGTGGGTTCATACAATGCTTCTTCTCCAAAAGCCACTGGCCATGGACCCGCCCAAGGCTGATTCTGTAGGCAGCAACCAGCCCAGGTGTGCCAACTTTCACCAGTTCACCGGGCAGTCAGGGCTGGCTTTGGGGTCAGCGACCCCCAGGGACCCCCAAAGAGACCCCCAGGGCAGAAGAAGGGATGTGCAAAGGGGTGGGGGAAATCTGCAATGATTTTGGGGCAATGATGATCGTGTGTGTGTTTCCTGTGGGACAATCTGGGAATGTGTCTGTGAAGCACAGTCTGCAAACAGGAACATTCCTGAACTCGGCACCCAGGGCTTTGGGAGGGGCTCTCCCCTCGTGCATCCGGCCCAATAAAGAATGCTGCTGCTTCGTGCTGCGCTGGTGCTGAGGAGGTTTTGTTTCACTGAAGTTTTGGGAACACCTCTGTGCCTGTGTCACAGACCCACAGAGCAGCTGTGATGTCAGAAAGGGGCTGTGTGACATCACAGCGTGGGTTGTGACATCACAGGGTATTCGTGTGACATCCCAGAGAGAGCTGGGCCATCCCAGAACAGGCTGTGACATCACAGAGTGGGTTGTGACATCCCAGGGTGGCTGTATGACATCATAGAGTCTACTGTGACATCATGGAGCAGCTCTGTGACATCACAGAGTGGTGCTGTGACATCACAGATTGGGTCCTGACATCACAGGTCTGAGGTCAGACATCATCTAGCAGACTATGACATCACAGAACAATTGTGACATCACAGAGGAGGCTGTGACATCACAGTGCAGAGTTGTGATGTCATACATGAAATCCCTATTTGTGCTTGGTCTTTGCATATTAAGTGCTTTAATTAATTAATTTTGAGTTAAATATTTTTAGATTGAATCTTAAAATTAACCCATTAGCCCAGGTACAAAAATCCAGTTCCATTATCAGTGTTTTCAATTGTTCAGGGTGGTTTATTGGGAGAGTTCACCCTTCCCAGTTGGAAATTCCCCAGTTAGAGATCACCAGCTTGCTCCCTTTTCAGGCTTCGGGCCACTTGTGCACTGTGGGAGTGTACTAGTTTGAAAACAAACCAGTGGGAGGCACCAAGTCAGAATAACAATTTAATGGGGAAGTTTAAAGAAAAGGAAAGAAAAAAACAACTAAAAGAAAACACTGGTTCAAACTGACAGAGTCAAGATACAACCTGAGTCCCTGTTAGGCAGGGTGGTGGTAGCAGTCTGCTAGAATTATGGCTGCAGTCCTCTGAAGCGGTGATCCTGTAGAAAAGAGGGTCTGCTCTTCCTCAGAAGGTCCAGTGGTGGCTGTGTAGCTCCTGTCCTCTGGAAATCCAGTGGAAAGGTCCCCTCTCTGGTTTTCAACCTCAGCTTATATCCACGCTGGGATACTTGGTTCCTCCCTCTGGGTGGAGCATCTCACAATGGGGTAATGAGTCATAAGGCCAGGTGTTGATTGGGCTCATTAACAGATGATAGTCCAGAGGGAGTTATCTATGAGTCATGCGGCAGGACAATGATGGGCCATTAACAGCAAGATAACCTGGGGGGAGGAGGCAAGGAAACACTGCCCCACCTGATTTCAACGGCTGATGGGGATGGTAATAGAATACACTGCAACCCAGGACATTATCCACCCCTTATTCTATTACCATCTACATCATCCCAAATCAATACCTTCTTTAAACTCTACACACACATATGTATATATATATATATATACATATATATATATATATGTATATATATATATATATATATACAATGAAACCCTACGCACCGTTCTCACCTAAGATTAGGTCTCCTTGCGGTACACAATGGGTTTCCCCATCTTTTTGCATTACCCACCAAGTGCAACCAGGTCCTTGAGCAAAGACAATCCCACGGATGGGTTTGCCTTTGCCTGAGGTGGGATTGATCCAAACAGTCTTTCCTAAAATACCCCTCAGGTGTACCGCAGGGACTCTATCTCCATCCACTGTGTGCAAGGGTTCAGACTCGGCGGGACCAGCTCGATTGATGGACCCTCGGGTATTGACCATCCAGGTGGCCTTTGCTAAGTTCACTTCCCAATTTTTGAAGGTCCCCCCACCAAGTGCCTTTAGGGTGGTTTTAAGTAGTCCATTGCAGCGTTCAACTTTTCCGGCAGCTGGTGCATGATAAGGAATATGATATATCCATTCAATACCGTGTTCTCTGGCCCAGGTGTTGATGAGGCTGTTCTTAAAATGAGTCCCGTTGTCCGACTCGATCCTGTCAGGGGTGCCATGTCTCCACAGGACTTGCTTTTCCAGGCCCAGGATGGTGTTCCGGGCTGTAGCATGAGGCACAGGGTAGGTCTCCAGCCATCCAGTTGTCGCTTCAACCATGGTCAACACGTAGCGCTTGCCTTGGCGGGTTTGGGGAAGGGTGATGTAATCAACCTGCCAGGCTTCCCCATACCTGTACTTTGACCATCGTCCACCGTACCACAGAGGCTTCACTCGCTTGGCCTGTTTGATTGCGGCACAGGTCTCACAACTGTGGATGACCTGTGAGATGCTGTCCATGGAAAGGTCCACCCCTCGGTCACGGGCCCATCGGTATGTTGCATCTCTCCCCTGATGACCAGAGGCATCATGGGCCCAACGAGCTAGGAATAATTCTCCCTTGTGCTGCCAGTCCAGATCCACCTGAGATACTTTCACCTTAGCAGCTCGGTCCACCTGCTCGTTGTTGCGATGCTCTTCATTAGCCCGACTCTTGGGTACGTGCGCATCCACGTGTCGAACCTTCACGGTCAGCTTCTCTACTCGGGTGGCGATGTCTTGCCAAATCTCAGCGGCCCAGATGGGTTTCCCTCTGCGCTGCCAGTTGGCCTTTCTCCAGCGATCCAGCCATCCCCACAGAGCATTAGCTACCATCCACGAGTCGGTGTAGAGATAGAGCCTCGGCCACTTCTCTCGTTCAGCAATATCCAAAGCCAGCTGGACGGCTTTAAGCTCTGCAACCTGACTCGATCCACCTTGTCCCTCGGTAGCTTGTGCAACTCGTCGTGTGGGGCTCCATACTGCAGCTTTCCACTTTCGGTTAGCGCCTACAATTCGGCAGGATCCATCAGTGAAGAGGGCATAACGTCTTTCAGTCTCCGGTAGCTCATTATATGGTGGGGCTTCCTCAGCACGAGTCACTTGCTCTTCCTCTTCTTCAGAAGATAATCCAAAAGTCTCACCTTCAGGCCAGTTTGTTATAATTTCTAGAATCCCAGGGCGATTTGGGTTTCCAATACGGGCACGCTGTGTGATGAGGGCGATCCATTTGCTCCATGTGGTGTCGGTGGCGTGATGCGTGGAAGGAACCTTTCCCTTGAACATCCAACCCAGCACCGGTAGTCGGGGTGCCAGAAGCAACTGTGCTTCAGTGCCAATTACCTCAGAGGCAGCTTGGACTCCTTCATAGGCTGCCAAGATTTCCTTCTCTGTGGGAGTGTAGTTGGCTTCAGACCCTCTGTAGCTTCGGCTCCAGAATCCCAGTGGTCGGCCACGAGTCTCACCAGGCACCTTCTGCCAGAGGCTCCAGGACAGACCATTGTTCCCGGCTGCAGAGTAGAGCACGTTCTTCACCTCTGGTCCTGTTCTGACTGGGCCAAGGGCTACCGCATGAGCGATTTCCTGCTTGATCTGGGCGAAGGCTTGCTGCTGTTCAGGGCCCCAGTGGAAATCATTCTTCTTGCGGGTAACCAGGTAGAGAGGACTCACGATCTGGCTGTACTCGGGAATGTGCATCCTCCAGAAACCTATGGCGCCTAGGAAAGCTTGTGTTTCCTTCTTGTTGGTCGGTGGAGACATCGCAGTGATCTTATTGATGACCTCAGTGGGAATCTGACGCCGTCCATCTTGCCACTTTACTCCCAGGAACTGGATCTCTTGAGCAGGTCCCTTGACTTTGCTCCTTTTGATGGCAAAGCCAGCTTCCAGGAGAATCTGGATGATTTTCTCTCCTTTCTCAAACACTTCCTTTGCTGTGTTTCCCCACACAATGATGTCATCGATGTATTGCAGATGTTCTGGAGCCTCACCCTTTTCCAATGCAGTCTGGATCAGTCCGTGGCAAATGGTGGGACTGTGCTTCCACCCCTGGGGCAGTCGATTCCAGGTGTATTGCACACCCTTCCAGGTAAAAGCAAACTGGGGCCTGCATTCTGCTGCCAAGGGAATGGAGAAGAAGGCATTGGCAATGTCAATAGTAGAGTACCACTTCGCTGCTTTGGACTCCAGCTCGTACTGAAGTTCCAACATGTCCGGCACAGCGGCGCTCAATGGTGGTGTGACCTCATTCAGGCCACGGTAGTCCACCGTCAGCCTCCATTCTCCACTGGACTTACGCACTGGCCATATAGGGCTGTTGAAAGGTGAATGGGCCTTGCTGACCACCCCTTGGCTCTCCAGTTTGCGAATCATCTCATGGATGGGAACCACAGAGTCTCTGTCGGTGCGGTATTGCCGACGGTGCACTGTTGCTGTGGCGATTGGCACCTGTTGTTCTTCAACTCTCAGCAGTCCCACAGCAGAGGGGTCATCTGAGAGGCCAGGCAGTGTACTCAGTTGTCTGATATCTTCTGTCTCCACAGCAGCTATCCCAAAAGCCCAACGATGTCCTTTTGGGTCCTTGAAATACCCATTTCTGAGATAGTCTATGCCAAGAATGCACGGGGCCTCCGGGCCCGTCACGATGGGGTGTTTCTGCCACTCGTTCCCAGTTAAACTCACTTCAGCTTCCAGTACAGTCAGCTGCTGGGATCCTCCTGTCACTCCAGAAATAGAAATGGGTTCTGCTCCCACATACCTTGATGGCATCAGAGTGCATTGAGCACCGGTGTCAACCAAAGCCGTGTATTTTTGTGGGTCAGATGTGCCAGGCCATCGGACCCACACAGTCCAAAAGACCCGATTCTCCCTTTCCTCTACCTGGCTAGAGGCAGGGCCCCTCTATTCCTGGTCATGTTGCATGTTGCTCCCTTCCGGTGAATACGTTCCTGAGGTCCCTTCCAGAGGATCGGTCATATTATCATTCCGGTACCGTCTGGAGTTCTGTGTGCGAGAGACCGGAGCAATATTGACTCTAGATGCGCTTCTTGTGGTAGTTGTCTCTCTTTTTAGTTCACGTACCCGAGCTGCTAAGGAGGAGGTGGGTTTTCCATCCCACTTACTCATGTCTTCTCCATGTTCCTGAAGGAAAAACCAGAGGTTACCTCGTGGGGTGTATCCTCTCTCCCTGGTTGGGGGACGCCGGCTCCTAATGGCAGAGATTCTTGTTGGTTCTGGCGAGATCGGGTAAATCTCTTCCTTAAGTTCCTTTTTCAGTTTCTGATGGCCTTCTTCAATCAAGCTCCGGACTTGCTCAGCCAAAAGACTTGTTTCCACGGATGAGACATGGGTGCGAAACGGGGCTGTGACGGTGTCCTCGTAAATCCTCAGCTTGTTCACCAAGACGCCCACCCTGTCCTCGCCTTCCCTCCATTGCAGCGTTGCCAGGTAACGGGAGTATATCTCTGGTCCAAGGCGTGCGAACCTCAACCACATCTGTGACGTGCACTGGACACCATCTGGGCTCTTCGGAAATCTCTCATCTTCTGAGAAAATGATCTCCAGCACAGCCAATTCCCTCAGGCACCGGATACCTTGTTCCATTGTGCTCCATTTCCCTTGGTGCACCTGGAGGTCTTCTTTACAAAGGTACCTGTCCCTTACACTTGTAAGCAGTCGCCGCCAGAGGCTGAGAGCTTCTTGGGTTCTCCCGATCCCCTGGTCAATGACCACATCCCGGGACAGAGATCCCAGCTGCCTGGCCTCACTTCCGTCCAGAATGGTGTCATTGGCTGCAGCGTCCCAGATGCGGAGCAGCCAGGTCAGGATAGACTCGTTCGTCTGGCGGGTGAATTCCCTCCGCAGGTCACGCAGCTCACCCAGGGATAGCGACCGAGTGATGATCTCTGGCTCTGCCTCTTCTGCTGGGTGCGAAGGTCCTGCTGCATCCTCGTCAGTCACAATGCGGGCTGATTTGCTTTTTGATTTCTTCTTCTGAACAGGGGCAACTGCAATTGGTTTAGGCTGTTCTGGTTCGGTGACGGTTTGCATGGGGACACTGAGAGTGCTTTTGGTTCCCTTCTCCTCGGTGTCAGTCTGCGTGGACATGGATGCTGTTGTCTTGCATCTGGGTCCTTTCTCCTCGGTGTCAGTCTGCGTAGACATGGACGCTGTTGCTTTGCATTTGGTTTCTTTCTCCTCTGTGTCAGTCTGCGTAGACATGGACGCTGTTGCTTTGCATTTGGTTCCTTTCTCCTCTGTGTCAGTCTGCGTAGGCATGATGTTTGTTGCTCTGCTCTTTTTCCCTCCCTCATCCTGAGGATGCTGTGCCATGGCTCTGATCCTAAGCATGGTGTACATGGTGCAGGCTGTACAGAGAAGACAAAGCAGAACTGACAGCAAGTTTATGCCGTCTTTGACATCCAGAGGAAATTCAATATTTTCAAAAACTGCTGTGCCTGGCCTGAAAGGCTGGAAGAAACCACTCTCTACTCCTCCCACCAGGGGCTGGGTGCGATTGTTGAGGAGATCCCAGACATAGGAGCCCAGACTAGGACAGCCAAACAAAACTGAGTATATACTCCGAATGGTATTCATCGCCTCGCAGGTTACTATGCTGTAGACATAATAAACCATTAAAGCAATTCTCATACCATTCCCTGGTTTTAACAGGAGTAATACTACAGGCAGGTAGTTCCCCATGTGAGGAAAAATATAGAGAGCAAGATACAGTACCCACGTAGACAAGCTGAGCACCATGGTGAATAGGTTTCCATTAACACAAAATTGTAATTCTGACTTTCTCTCAGAGCTGCCCCACTTTGGGTGCCAAATTATGTACTAGTTTGAAAACAAACCAGTGGGAGGCACCAAGTCAGAATAACAATTTAATGGGGAAGTTTAAAGAAAAGGAAAGAAAAAAACAACTAAAAGAAAACACTGGTTCAAACTGACAGAGTCAAGATACAACCTGAGTCCCTGTTAGGCAGGGTGGTGGTAGCAGTCTGCTAGAATTATGGCTGCAGTCCTCTGAAGCGGTGATCCTGTAGAAAAGAGGGTCTGCTCTTCCTCAGAAGGTCCAGTGGTGGCTGTGTAGCTCCTGTCCTCTGGAAATCCAGTGGAAAGGTCCCCTCTCTGGTTTTCAACCTCAGCTTATATCCACGCTGGGATGCTTGGTTCCTCCCTCTGGGTGGAGCATCTCACAATGGGGTAATGAGTCATAAGGCCAGGTGTTGATTGGGCTCATTAACAGATGATAGTCCAGAGGGAGTTATCTATGAGTCATGCGGCAGGACAATGATGGGCCATTAACAGCAAGATAACCTGGGGGGAGGAGGCAAGGAAACACTGCCCCACCTGATTTCAACGGCTGATGGGGATGGTAATAGAATACACTGCAACCCAGGACAGGGAGTTGTCTTTCCTGTGTTTGCTGTGTACTTTTGCAGGTGTTTTGAGATGTGTTGGATGTATTTTAATACTTTTTTTAGGTGTTTTTACTTGCATTTGGTTCCAAGGCCAAAAATCCCAGTTCTAACAGCCAGCAGCTATTTTTAGCCCATAGCCGTTGCCCTGGGGGCAAGCTCCACGGCAACCTGGGTTTTGGTGGGGGCATTTTAGCCCCCTTGTCTCAACTAGTACCACCCCTCTGGCAGCAATGAGCCGTTGGTGGATGGAGATGATCCATCAAAGGGAAAGCACCAATCGCTTTGGACCAAAGGGGCGGGCTGTGGGCGGGCTGTGGGTGGATAGGGGCGGAGCAAAGACACTATAAAAACAGCGAGGCAGGGAGGTGGGGCCTCTTTCCTCTCTTTTTCTCTGCGGGTTGTCTGTGGTTGACGTCGGTGCTGGGCATTCAAAGCCTTACTCCTTTTAAGGAGCCTTTAGTAATTTTTTTACTTTTGGACCAGCCAAAAGCCAGTCCAGCACTGCAAGTCTTTCTTTTTCTCTACCTGAGGTCTAGTGCTGTCTCAGCCAGAAGATCTCAAATCCCTGCGCTCCTGGGGTATAATATCTACCAAGCCATAGGATCCCAAATTTTTATATTTTTCTAATTTCTGTAATTTTTCAATATTTCTGTTATCAATAAATTAATCTTTTTAAGAGTTGTCTCATTTCTCACATGTGACACCACAGATAGCTCTGTGACATAACAGAGGGGTCGGGTGACATCCCAGAAGAGGCTGTGACATCACAGAGTGGGTTGTGACATCACAGGGTGGCTGTATGACATCAGAGACTCTACTGTGGCATCATGGAACAGCTCCATGACATCACAAGTGGTGCTGTGACATCAGAGAGTGGTGCTGTGAAATCACAGAGTGAGCTGTGACAGCACAGATAAGGCTGTGATATCAGAGGGCAGAGGTCTGACAGAGCAGACTATGACATCACTGAGTGGTTGTGACATCCCAGGGTGGCTGTGTGACATCCCAGGGGGTTGGATGCCATGGCAACCCTCAGCAGTTCCAGTGCCCTTGGAAACCCCCCCAGGCCCCATTGCTGCAGTCAGGCTCCGTGGCCACTTGCCCGCAGAGCTGTGGCTGCCCTCGGCTGCCATGGCAGCCCTCAGGACAGAGCGGTGCCGGGCTGGTGCCAGCTACAATTGCAGTGACACTCGCTGATGCCCTCAGGTGCCACGGCAGTGGCCACAGGGACCCGTTCCTCACTTTGGTGCCACGGACACCAACGCTTGGCCCCGCTGCCATGGGCATTGGCACGGTCACCTGCACTCAGGGCCCGTGGCCGGGCACTGCTGCCATGGACACGGGCACGCAGCCCTGGGCCACAGGCGGCTGCCACCAGCCCAAGGTCCCGTGGCCAGGGCCGGGGCCATGGAAAGGAACCCGTGGAGCCGTGGTGATGCTGGGTGGCCATGGGGTGCTGCTGTGGGCTGGGCCACAGGGAATTTCCTTGCCAGGCCTTTCTCTGGGGCTGTGTTTGGCTCGGTGCTGAGCACAGCGTTGCTCCCACTGAGATGGTTTTGTTCTTGCTCAGCTTGCACAGAGCCAAGGCCTTTCCTGCCCCTCGTCCGGCCACGCTGGCGAGGGGCTGGGGGTGCGGGGCAGCTTGGCAGGGGTCACAGCCAGGACAGCTGACCCCAACTGACCCCAGGCATATCCCAGACCACAGGACATCATGGCCAGTGTATAAAGTGGGGGGAACAAGGAGGAAGGGGGACATTTGGAGGGAGGGTTTTTGTCTTCCCAGGTAACACTCAGGCAGGATGGGGCCCTGTTTTGCTGGTGGTCAGGGTCAGCACCAAAGACACAGACACCAACTGAAGGAATTGTGTAATTTATAAAATGCAAATCTGCAAAAAGTCACAGAAGCATAAGCTCAGCAAACACATAATCATTAGCAAAGAATCACAGCAGGAGCAGCTCAGCAATGCCCCCAATCATCCCTGCCAAAGATTGCCTGCAGTGCTTAACCAAGATGCAGCCTCAGTTCCCCTCAGACTTTACCAGCACCCAGAGCCACCCATCAGCTGGGGGAAGCTGTCCCAGCCAAGGACTGGAGAGCCACTCGCGGACACTGGGAATTCCTGCAGCTGCCTCCAGCCACAGCTGAGGCTCCAACCCCGCTGGGAGAGGGCCCAGCTTTGACAGTGCTGGAGAAACAAACTGACAGCACTTCTAGTGCGGGAACATCTGCTTTCATCCTCCTCTTGGCTTCCTCCTAAGCCTGGCCAGGGCTCACGGAGGAGCCAAGGCAGCTGCCTTTGACCATACAGCCCCAAACAAGGCCAGATGTGGGATTTCATGGCCTTGTCCCAGCCGCCCGCAGTGCCCAGGCCGTGCTGGCCGTGCTCAGAGCTGGGCCCAAAGCTGCTGTGGCCTCCTCTGTGCCCTTCACGCCTTTCAGCGCTTTGAAACAGCCAAGAGCTTTCTCCAAGAGTGCAATGAAGCAGCTGTTCCTGCTCCCAGCTCTCGCCCTTCCCAGTCTCTGCCCTTGACTGCTTTTGTCCCTCTTGCTGTGCCCTCTGTGCCCCCGGGGCTCGGTGGCTGCTGCCCAGGGCTGTGGCACTGGCACAGATCCAGTGCTCGAGACCCTCCTTTCTCTGCCCTTGGAGCTGCCTGCCCACAGCAGCCTTTTCCATCTGCAAGCTCCACATGGACAGGGAGTGCCCACCTCATTGATCATTGAAGAGCTCTTCCAAGGACGGCCTGGCCAAGGCTGCTTCCCACACAGGATTCCTCTGCAGGACTGCAGAAAGCTGAGAGGCAGCTCTGGCTTCTCCACTTTTCATGTGCTAAAGCTGCCTGGCAGAAGAAATGGAGGGACAGCTGTGGTGGCACAATCCCTCCCGGCCCAGGGCACAGCGCTGGGAAGGTCTTTCCGTGCCGAGGCTTTGCTGCGGCCAAGGAAAGCTCCTGGCTCAGGGTCACCTTTCCTGCTGGGCCAGAGCCCCCGAGTGGCCCAGCAGCAGCAGAGAATTCCAGCACAGCCCCGGCACGGGCAGGGCGGCCCTGGGCGGGCTGCGGGAGCCGGCAGCGCCTGAGCTCAGAGCAGCTGAGCCCGGGGGCTCTTGGCCAAGGCCGAGGCCCAGCGAGCATTTCTCAGCTCGCAGGGCGGCCTGGAAAGGTGCTGGGGGGGATCATTCACCCCCCAGGGCGGTCCCAGTGGCTCCCAGGATTTCCATGTCCGTGCTCCCAGCGCTGCTCCCAGCCCTGATCCGTGGGGATGGCAATGTCCCGCTCCCTTCCCGGGGCAGGCTCACACCTGAGCCAGGTGTGCAGGGCAGGACCTTGCCCTGAGCCCAAGCCCTGTCCCCCCTGCAGGATCTGCTTCCCATCGGCCTCTTCCTCCTGCGGCCCCAAGCCCAGCTCGGTGCTGAACGAAGGGCGCTGGGCCGGGGTCATCCCCCGGCGGGGGCTGCGCACCCCCTCTGCCCCCTCCCCAAATTCCCTCCCGGGGCAGCAGGGGCTGCCTCAGGAGCCCTGTGGGCAGGGAAAAGGGGGTGACACCGGGATGGGGGGGGGGGGGGTCACACACGCTCTGTGGGGACACACACGGCCCCTGGGGACCCCCCCTCACCTTCTCCTGCAGTGCCAGGAAGATGAACCCCAACATGGAGCCTGCGGCCCTGGCAGCATCTTGGGGTGGGGTCTGGTGGCAGCTTTGGGGTCTGGGAGAGAGAGCACAACTGCCCTAAAACCCCCTCCCAGCCCCACAGCCACTCCAAGACCCCTCAAACCACCCCACAGCTCCTGGCCAGGAACCCCCCAACCACTCCCTGCATCATAAATGACCCCAAGAACCACAAAATTCTCTCCAAGCCACACAGCCCTGCCAAGATCACCAAAACTCTCTCAGAGACCACCCCAAAAGGCCCCTCCAAGCACCACCAATGCCCTCAAGAGACACAAAAGCCCCTCCCAGTCCCCCAAGGAGCCCCCAGACCCCCTCCCACCCCCCATGCCTGGCTTTGCAGCCCCACAACCCTCAGATCCTCCCAAATATTCCCCTGAACAGGAAAGTCACCCCCAAATTCCCGTAAAATGGTGCCGCTTTAGACCTCTTTGTTTAATTTCTTTATTTTTACTCCAATTTTGATTGTTTCAGTAGGATTAACACAGAAGTTACTTAGGCTGCAGAAGATCTCCAAGATCATCCAGGGTTGCTTGATACCACCAGTAGAAACAATTGGACAGAGTAGATGAAAATTTTAGGGTGTAAAGGTAAAAAAATCAGCTCTTCCCAATGGATCTCCAATGTTGATCTGAGTCCCGATGGATGTTCCTGCCCCTGCGTTCACCCAGGTGCCAATGGGGATCCAGGAGAACGTGGAGAGCACCAGCCAGGGCTCTTCCCAACCTGGATCACAGGGAATGTGGGTCACCAGGGCTCTGCCAAACGTGGCTCCTCTGATGGGAGATGGAGTTGGAGCAGAGGACAAAGCTCTTCCCACAGTCGGGGCACTCGCAGGGCTTCCCTTAGTGGTACCTCCGTTGGTGTTTGGTCAAGTGAGAGCTCTGTCTGAAGCTCTCCCCACACTCGGGACACTCGTAGGGCCTGTCCCCAGAGTGGATCCTCTGGTGCTCCATCAGGTGGGAGCTCCACCTGAAGCTCTTCCCACATTCCCCACACTTGTGGGGCTTCTCCCCATCGTGAAGCTGCTCATGAACCACCAGCTCTGACCTCTGGCTGCATCTCCGGCCGCCTTCCCGGCACAGGGTGGGTCTTTCCTCCTCAGAGCACCCTGGGCTGCGTTTGCAGCCCCTCCTCCTGCGGGATCTCCGGGGCTTTTCCTCCCCGTTGGATTCCTGCGCCGTGGAGCCGCTCAGAACGGCCTCTCCCACCAGGTTCTGCCGCGGGGATTTGTCCTCCCTGGGCTCCGTGCTCAGCTCCTTGTCTGGGGAGGAAGGACAAGGAGAGGATGGGATTTGCCTCCGTGCCACAGGGAAGGGCAAGGAGATCCCCCCAGTCCGTCCCCGGCAGGACGGCGTCGGCAGTGGGGTTGTCCTGCAGCCGGGGGCGATGCTGGGCTGGGAGATGGAGCAGGAGAGAGGGGAAAGGGGCACTGACCTGCCTGGGGCTCCCGGGGCATCTTCCTCTTCCTCGCAGCCTCCTCCTCCATCTGGCCAAGGGTTGGGAATGGGAAATCCTGGTTTGGGGAGAAACAAGGGATGAGTGTCCTGGGTTGGGGCTTCCTACTGCTCAAGTCCATCTCTAGAAGTCACCGGTGTCCATAAAAACCAACAAAAAATTGACAGTGACTCCAAAAGAATCCTCCAGGAGTCCCCCCTTTCCAGTCTCCTCACTTTGGGTTCTGGGGGTCCCCCTTGTCAGGGCTGCTGGGGGTCCCGTGGGTCCTGGGGATCCCCCTCTCCGGGGTCCTGCTTAGGGATGCTGGGGGGCTTTGGGGGTCCCACAGGTCCCTTTTTTCCTGATTCTGCTTTGGCTCCCAGAGGTCCCAGGGTCCCCTCTTCATCCTCCCTCCACTCCAGGCACTTGAGGCTCCCCTCTCTCCTCACCACCCCCTTTCAGGGACGAGGGGTCCCAGCCCCACCTCATCTCCAGGCCCTCCCACCCCTCCAGGCTCTTTGGGGTCCCCCAGTTCTGGTATCGTCCCTCTCTGCTCTCCTCACTCCAGGGGTCCCATGTTCCAGCCCCCAGCTCTCCTGGGGATCCCCAAAGCCAATGTCCCACCCTGCAAGTACCGGGTGATCCTCACATGGACCCCCAAGACTGCCAAGGGGCAATTATGGCTCAGCTTTGGAGTCCTGCAAGACCCACATATCCCCTCTGGCCCAAAAAATCCCTCCCAGGGACATGCAAGGACATCTGGGGCTCGATTCCAGAATCTGCAAGCTCCAAACACCCCTCCAAAAAAACCCCTCCTGCTGACCCCCCGATAGATTTGGGGTGAGCTCCCCCTCTCCGCTCACCTGCAGGATGGGGGGGAAGATGCTACCGGGGCTGGGGGTGCTGCGGACACAGTGGGCGGGCGGTGGAACCTCGTGGTTCTGCTCCTCCTCCTCCTCTCTCCCTCCTCTCCCTCCCGCTCCTCCTCCACTCCCACCCTGCCCCCCCTTTCCCACCCCCTCTGCCCCACGGCTGCCGCAGCACCGGCTGCTGTGTGGGGGGAGCCCCCGATCAGCCCCAGGCATGGACAGGGGGGTTGGGGACCCCCCCAGTGCGGATCCCTCCCTTCCCCAGAGCCCCAGGGAATCGCTCCAGGGCTCAGGTGCTGGGGGACAGGGCTGGACCCCCATGGAACCGCTCTTCTTCTGCCCCAACTCCACCTTTCCCTCCCCTCTCCTCCCCTTTCTCAGCGTTCCCCCAATCCACAGCCCCATTCCAGCTCAATTTGGGTGTCCCAGCCCCCTCCCGCTTTGTTTGGGGGTCCCAGCCCCCTATCGCCCCCCCCCCCCTTCTGCACCTTCCCCATCCCCAATCCCCACCGCCCCTCCCCCGGCCTTGGTTTTGGGGGTTCCATTCCCCATTTCGCTCAATTTGGGGTCCCAGACCCGCCCCCCTTCTCACCGCTCACCCCGCGGCCGGGGGGGCTCCCAGCACCACCAGTGCCACCAGTGCGGCCCCAGCTGCCCCCACACGCCCCATGCCCAGCGCCGGGCGCTGCCCACAGCCCCAAAGCAGCCGCGCTGTGCCCTGGGGGGTCCCCAGAGCGGCCCCGCCCCGCACGGCACTGGGAGCACCAGTCCGGACCAGTGCGGAGCGCGGGCGGGCGGCATCAGCCGTGCCCGGGCAGGGCCGGGCCCCGCGGGGCTCCCGCCCGCACTCGGCCCCCGCCGGGACAGCGCGGGGGGGCCCGGCCTGGCCGCCCCCACCTCCCCCTCCCCAAATTCCGCTCCGGGGGGCGCTGGCGGCGGGGGGGGCTCAGCTGGGGCCAGAGCTGCCGGCGCCACGTGTCCCCCGCTGCCGGCACCACCCCCTCAGGATTAGGGGTGCCCCAAAACTCCCTCCGAGCTGCCGGATACCCCGGTCACCTGCGGGATGAGGGACGCGATGCTTCTGGCGCCGAGAGCTGCAGACACAGAGAGCGATGGATGCACGTGGAGGCTCCTCTTCCTGCCTCCTCTGTCCCGCCTCTTCCTCCCGCCCCTCCCCTTTTATCTCTCCTCTTCCTCCCGCCCCTCCCCTTTTATCTCTCCTCTTCCTGCCGCTCCTGCTCCTCCATCCGCCCTCCCCCCTCGCTCTTCCTCGTCCTCTCCTGCCCCTCCCCCCCTCCTCCCGTTGTTTGTGGCTCCCATCCCGGCTTTGTCTGGCATCAGCCCTGGGGCCGTCCCGTGCTCAGCAGCAGCAGCAGCAGCAGCAGCATCCTGTGCTCTGGCAGCACTCGCTGCTCCTTAGGGAAGGCTTTGGCATTTCTGCCGGGCACAGACACTGAAGCTCACCCCGACCTGCCCCGCTCCCATTGCTGTCCCCTGAGCGCTGGGCAGCTGCTGTGCCAGGGCAGCCAGAGACACAAAGGAAGCCAAGTCCAGCCCAGCTGCCCGGGCTGATGCAGACGAGCCCCAGGGCCGAGGTCCTGCAGAGCCCCATGGAGCCCTGGGCTCCTCGCTGGGAACGGGCTGTGCTGCGGCTGCCACAGCGGCCACAGCGAGTCCTGGGGCTCCCCCGGCGCTGCTGCAGCAGCACCCAGGTTCCACCTCCTGTGCCAGGCCCTGGCCAGGGGCCATCAGATCCATGGGCTCCGTGCCGAGGGGGAACACAACAACAGTGGATCGGATGCAGCCCCCAAGGACCTCGAGCAAATCGTGCAGGAACATCCAGACCTGGATCTGACGTTTGCAAAGCTGCAGCCGGCAGAGTTCTGTGGCGCAGGAGAGCCGGCACGGGGAGAGGAGACCTGCAAGGAGCTGCAGGAGAAACACCCTGAGCCTCAAAGGCTGCCACAGCCTGAATCTGTGCTGGGGAAAGTTCTTCCTATCCGGGAAGAGATCCCGGGATGAGGCAAAAGCCAAGTTCATGGCTGGTGACACGATTGCCGTGCAGGGAGGGCAGAGGAGGGACTGCGGGCGGAGACTGGGAGCCCGGGAAGGAGGGAGGGGTGGGGAAGGTGTTTCTTTAGGATTTGTTTTAGTTCTCCTTGTCCTGGTGTGATTGGTTTGGAAATAAATTCCATTAATTTCCCCAGCTTGGGTCTGTTGTGGCCCTGGCAGTGAGCAGTGAGTGAGCTCTCCCTGCCCCGATCCCAGCCCACGAGCCTTTCCTTCAGTGCTCTGTGTGCTGCAGCTGTGAGCAGAGTGCCAGAGCGGCTTTGGTGGCCCCGGGCACCCGGCCAGGGCCAGCCCAGCGCAGCGGTGCCTGCAATTCATTCCCTCGGCTGCAGCGCTGAGCGGCCGCAGGGCGGGTCCGGCTGCGCGGGCAGGCGGCTCCAGAAGCACCAACTGCGCCCCACGGGACAGGAGGAGGAGGCAGGGGGTGCCGGGGGAATCTCCTTCCTCCGAGCCGGCAGGGCCAGGCGGGAGAGACTGGAGAGAAGGAAACGGAGAGGAGGGACGAGGCTGGAGCTGTGGAGAGCTGCAGGGATGCCGGGGCAGCCGGGAATTTTGTTTTCCAAATCTCTGGGGTGAAAGGAAGCGCTGTGAAATCCATCATGGAAAAGAGAGGAGAAATAGCGATTGATGGAAACCGACACCCCTTGGGACTCAGTTTCTCCCTCTGCATTGCAAAAGCTGACAGACCCGAGCGCCGACGGACACCCGTCCCCGGCGTCACGGCCCAAGGGATCGGAGCTGCGGCTGGCGGGGCTGGAAGCTCCGTCCAGCAGCTCCGCTGCCGCCCCCAACCCTCGGGCTGGACCGTGGGGTCTGGGACACAGCCCCGTGCTGGGGGGCGGCAGCGGGAGCCGCGGGGCCCGGCCCGTGGGGGCGGCCGGGCTGGAAAAGTGCGCGGGGCCCCAGCGCGGTGTCCCGGTCTTGTTCCTCACCTTAACACAATGTCTTCAACTCCCTGCGTGCCCTTCATTTAATCAGCATTTCCTAAATGCTGACCCATCCCATCATCATCTCTACCCGGAACAGAATTTCCCAGGCCATTCCAAGTCCTTTATAGTTCTGAAAATACTGGGGCCAAGCCCTACCCGTGATTTCCCCCACCCCTGCCTCCATGCAGACCTTGTTGTCTCCCAGCACCAGGATAGTTCCCACTGCCCCAGGTCTGCGTTTAGCAAAGCCAACAGTACTTCTACCACTGCTTTCTGCAAGACCCCAATTGAGTCTTTACATTTCAACATAACCAGATGATGTCTACTTAGCATGAAATGTAGTTCCTGTCCAAGAGTTGCATGTCCCAAGCAATTTCTTAGCAGAAGAAATTTTAAATCCTTTGGGTTTCAGTGTTTGGAAATCATCTGCTAGCATATATAGCAACTTCACTGCATTCTTATTTTCATTATCTCTGTAGAGCTAAGGAATTCCAATTTTGAAAGGCTCTATTCTGTAAGCTCATTAAAAGTTAATATCCACCACAACACTGTCTCTCTATTTCATTGGTTCTTTGCAATTGCTTAGCAAAGATAACAAGCACCAGGCTTTTAAAGAAAGAGACACACTTTCTTACATAGAAAGACACAATCTTGTTCCCACCAAAGCACTCACACAGGTGAAAGTCACAAATTTCCTGCCTCTTCCTTCCTTTCCAAACCAGTACAGCATGAGAGAAAGCAGCTGTTTCCTGAGGCCGATGGGTCACAGACAGGTAAGATGACATTGAGGCTTGTTCCTCAGAGGCAGTCAGCAAGCAGCAGATGATGATCTCAAGGATCCAGGTGACACCATCACCCTCTCAAGAGAGGAATCCTTTAAGCAAGCACATTGCTCATCACTTCGATCTTGCTTTGGTTTAATGAACCAGCTCTTCCTGGCAATGAGCAGCAAGGGGATCTAATTTGACTGTTGCTATCCTTTTACATTTTATTCAATCATTCCATCAGAACAGGCATTTTACTTTTGTTTCAGTTACTCCAGAGGACCTTGGCACAAAGCAAAATGAAGTCAAATGAGAAATAGCTAGCTTAAATTTATATACACCAACAAATCATGCTGTGTTTCAACAAGCGTAAGAGAGACGTGGGACTTTCCTTCCCTCTGAGCAGCTGCAAGCATAAAAAAAGCAATGATGCAACGTTCATTAATAAAACTTTCTTAGAAATCTCTTCTTATGGCCAGATTCAACATCTGCAGGAGATACCCAAAACACACTCATTGTGCTGCACTTCCCCTTTTCCATTCACGTGTTATATATACTGAAAATATGTTACCGAGTAGCTATGAACACACCATGCTCCCAGATTTTCCCTAAGTAAAACATGTATCTGTGTATGTTATAAACGATCAAACACAAGGGAGAAAAGCCTGGCACAGATACTGCAGCAAAGGAAATTAATCACATTAAGATCTCCCCTGATACTGAGATTGGCCAGGACTTTGATCAGTGATGGGAAGGAATTTCTCATCTTCCCATTTACAGCACCTGAAGCAAGAAGGACCCAACACCTTAAGCGGTGTCCAAGATAGCACAGAAATTTAAACAGAGCCATTTACAAAGGGCAGCAACTCATCTGGCCAGTTCACACCTCAGATAACTATCTGCAGAACCCAGAGCAACACAATACTCCAAGGAGCAGTGAGATAGCCAGAAGGTTCTCAGCTCAAGAAAATCAAGCAAGAACAGGATGTTCCTTAGCCTGGCTAACCCAGATAACATCTCCCAGCCATTAGCATGAGATGGAACAGAAAGAGAGAGGCTGAATCACTTGCAGTGTACAGATACTGCCCGAGGGAAATGTGACAGGTGACCTACAACATAAAAAATGCACTTAACTCTAAAAACTAGGAAGTGAAGGTAAAAATGAGAAAAATTAAAAGCTGTTCTTGGATATGCAGTAAAAAGCACACTGACATCATAAACAGGAGAAGGAACACAAAAGCACCCAGCTGTTCAAAAGCTGTGCTATTAAGGTACAAAGAAATCAATGTTTTTTTAAAGAAAAAATCCCTCACAAGGTGAATGAGCTCAGTAACACTCAAAACAATATTATTTGTTAGAAAAATCATCTGCTCCAGTGCCTGAAGCAAAAGGTTTGCCATTTATTCCATCATTCCTTCAAATCCAGGGATTAGTGAGAACTTCTTAACAAATTCCTGCCTTGCCTTATGGTCCTTCAGCTTCACCAGGGCCAAAGCTTGCTGCTCAGAGTCAGTACACGAATCCCTGTGGTGTTACCATCCTCTCTGAGTGAGAAAAGCACTCGAGATGGTGAACAAAGAGATGGGGCAGTTTCCTGATGCCTGAGAAGGATGTTCTTAAGATAAACAAAATTGCCCAATCAAAATTTATAAAGAAATGACATTTATTATGCGACCAAAATATCGGTTTTAAAAGCCACGATCGAGAAAAGCAGCTCCGAGCCCGGGGTCGGAGCTGGGTGAACACGCATAGATCTGATCTCTATCGCACCAGACCTCCCAAGTTCACGGATGCTGCTTTGGCTGGTCCCTTCTTATACATTTTTTGGGCAGAGTCCAAATTAATTCTATTCTTCTCGTCATTTTAGCATATTCATGAAGTTTTCTTGTCCCAGAGCTGGGCTGCAAAAAGCCTTTCCTGGATCCCAGGAATTGTCCATCCTGGGTGATGAGTGGGCCATTTCTGCTGATGAATGGGCCATCTCTGCTTCCTGGAACAGTTATTTTTAGTTCCCGGGATGTCCGATTCCTTATCAGATGAGATGTAGATATCAGAAGGTGGCAATCAAGTCGTTATGGTGCAAATGTCCCGGTGATAAGATCTAACCCCACCTGGGTGGAATCCTCACTTATTGTGAGAGAACTTCTTTTAGTGTTGTGAAATTTTTCTCTCAGCCGGGCTGGTGAAGGGATTTTGAAACTCGGTCTCTGTAGGGTCTGATTACACTCCAATTTTATACATAATAGCACGAATTACATACCTTATTTATAACATTCTCATCTCAGTGGCACAAAGTCTGCTTTTGTTCAGACAGGAATGAAGAGGAAAAATGGCAGAAATTCATAACAGGGACGATGAGGAGAAACATTGGGCTGTGCACACATTCAGTCCAAGCAACATCAACTCCAGGTGTGGTTTAAAATTCACATTTGTGCTTTATTAAAGCCACGCACTGTATTTATGGCTCTCAGTGAATTCTGTATCCAAAAGGGACACGTTAGATGATTCAAAATTAGTTGGATTTCTTTCCTTCTCCTGTAGCAGTGCCAGTAGGAGAGGTAACAAAGGCAGTTCCCTGGCCTTCAGACATTGCACAGAAGTGGGATCCATAGATACAAACTCAGGCAGCCAAACTGCAGGTATTTCATTCAGGGCCTAAGACATGAAGCTAGGCTTCTTTTAATAAATCACGGACAGGGATGAGCTCCTGACATTAATATTGCACTCCTCCCTCTTTCTGCTGAGACAGTCTGGCCAACACGAATATCCCTAATACAGATGCAGGGCTCTGGTATAACAGCCACCCGAAAAAGCCATAGTTCCAGCTACCTTTCCTTTCTTTGCATCATACCAGGAGGAATCAAAAGGAATGAAACCTATTTCATTTATTATTACAGGTGAGAACCCCTCTAAGTACATAGGAAGAGAAGTTGTAGTTTGTAACCTTGTTCTCCATCTAGAAGTAAAACAGGGGCTGGTGTGAGGCAACGAGGGCAACAGAGAAAATGCTGAAAAGAAACTGAGGGATGCGAAGCCAAATTTTCAAGCATTCCAGGCAATCACACCACTCAGGGACAGTCTACAGCTCAGCAAATCACATGCTGGAATGCAGTGGAGTATGGAGTAGGGCAATAGGGAACTGCTGAACAAAATAGGTGCTACAGCCTCTTGTGCTCAGGCTCTTAGCCCAAAGTATGTTCCAGCTCCAACTGAAGGGCATTCTGAACCAGAAGAGCACTGACCTTTTTGATTTTGGCAGTTCACAGTTCTCAGACAGCAGAACGTCTGTGGCTCCTCTCATCATTATTTTTGCTGTTTTCACTACTGGCCATCAAGTTTCCTGCAGTAGCCATCCATGAACCCCGGATCACTACTACATTAATAACACAGAACATGGCTCTCAGAGTGCATTAGTGAGGTACCAAGAGAAAACCCAAATGATGATCCTCCTCACAGAAAAGGTAACAGACAAAAAAAATAAAAGTGTGAAAATACTTTTTAAAAGATGGCTGAAATGAGGCAAATTCTTAAAATTAAGTAAATGTCTGAAATGAAATTTAAGCAAATTTAACTGTTGCAAGGTATTCTGAATACACATACAGTACAATATACTAGAGTCCAAAATTAGAAAAACTTCTGGTCATGGAAATATGGGGTAAGGGATATGTTTATTTGGAAAAATCAGTTCAGCAGAGATCTCTTTGCTACAAATATCTTGAATTTAATTCTTCTGCCTTGATACAATCTCCTGAGAAAATAAAAAAATAAAATAAAAATCCTACAGGAAAAACTTGTGTTGGATGCAATCTATTCACTCAGACCTGATACAAAAGTCTAATTTATTCTCTTGATTTATTGTCTCAAGGAGAATGAATTAATTATTCTTCCACTCAGAAGTCTATGGCATCAATCCTTGAGTTGAATCAGAGAAAATTCAATCTCTCATGAGTTCCCACTCCATTTACTTTTCTTGTAGTGTTCTGTTTTGTTGAAGTGAAAGCTCCTCTGGACTCAGGCCCAGAGGGAAGCCAAAGCACAGGGGCTGAATTAAAACCTTTGGACAAGCTGAGATACATGAAGTCACACCAAAGTGAAATAGAAATACAGATTTTTTAACCTTTAGTAGAAATATATGCTAAGTGCCTTAAACATTGAAAAGCTGCAGCAGAGACCTTAAACACAGTTCTTACTGCAGCAGGGTTACCTTTTCACAGAATTCTTTACTTTAGACAAAATATGGATAGAATGACACTGTTCACATTTTTTAGATAGAGCATTCACGTAAACAATAAGAGCTGATAGAAACTGCATCCGCAAATCTGTGTAATACCTGTGTAACACTGGTGTGAGGCTTACGACTGTTAGAATTAGACCAGGATCGGTTAAGAAAAGGAAAACTAGAATCGTGTGTTAATCTTATTGGTCAATTAACAAATCTAATCCACACTTCTGCAAGAAAAAATATAGAGTCTAGAGTATAGAGCATATAGAGTACAGAGCATATAGAGCATATAGAGCATATAGAGCATATAGAAGAAGAAGAAGAAGCTGTTTTGCCTGTTGTTGCTGTTGCTGCTTGCCTTTATCATGTAACCCCCTTTGAACTCTGCCTTCAAGAAAGCTGTGAGACTATGAAATAAAGACCTCAGCAGAACAGCAGCCTCCTCTGCTCTCTCACCCTGGTCCGGGAAGGAAGGGTACCCCGTCCAAAGCTCAACAGCGCAGAGCCCCAAGGCTGCTGTGGGCAGCAGGGCCCAGGGGCCGTTCCCACCCGCAGCGCTCCTGTCCTGGGCTGGGCCTGCACAGGGGCTGGGGCACCATGGCTGGGGCAGCGGGGCACAGAGGGGCCACGGAGCCGCTGCCGGGGCTGACAGCAAGGCCAGGGACACACAGGGAATTTCTGGGCATTGCCTGCGCTGGGCAGGGCTGAGTGTGGGGAAGGCAGAGCTCAGCTGGCCTCGGTGGCTGCAGGAAAAGCCAAGAGCCCGGAGAGCCCCCGTGGCTGTGCTGGAGACCAAGGCTGGAGGAGGGAAATGCGGGGCTGCTGCGGGATGGGGAGGGGGATTGAATTCCAGCAGGCACCGACGGGGGGCTGAGAGACTCAAGGGCTCCTTGGCCTGAGCCTGTCCTGGAAAGGTCTCTCAGCCCTCTGTGCCCATGAAGGGCTCCAAGGAGGAGCAGAGCTCATCTTGGCAGGACCCTCATGGAATCCCTGAGGGACAAATGCCAGTGCCTGCCCAGCCTTCCCAACGTCCCTGACACCAGACGCCTTTTCCACATCCCTCGGTTCCAGGTCAGTGCCCAGAACACAGCACAGCCTGTCCAGGTCCTGGGGGCGATTCCCAAGGGAGGCAGCTGTGATTTCTCCCCACAGACCCACCACTCCGGTGTCTCTCTGTGCAGCCCTTGGCTGTCCTGAGCACTTTCCCTGGAGCCTCCCTGCCCTGGACGTTTGTCTCCATGCAGTTCTCAGCACAGCCCAGCAAAGAATTCAGGTGCTTTCCCAGAGGACATTACTCTGGCAGTGAAGTGGCCTCAGGGCACTGTTTGTGCCCCTGGAATTGTGCCAGCCCCGAGTGCTGCTGATGGTGTTTGTGCTCACTCGGGTTCATCTCCCCACACCCACTCGATGCACTGCTGAAGGCTCCTCAGGACACAGCAAACACGGACTGCTGGCCTGGTCACTTGGTGTCCCTCCGTGCAGGGACAAACAACCTCCTGCAGGGGAGGGCAGAGGCCAGTGCTGGGATTGCTGGTGGCAGGGGCTGGTGTGGGACACTTGCCCTGGGCACCTTCCCAGGCTGTGCCCGGAACAAAGGCACAGCCCAGGCCCTGCTCTGCTGCTCCCTCAGGTCCATCCCAGGAGCTCTGGCAGTGCCAGGACACTGCTGCCTGCCCCCCCTGCACACTCCCCCCCTGCCCCTGGGCACTGGGGTTTGCTTTGCCAGGGCATTCCTGGGGCACATTCCTGGCAGCAGCTCAGGAGGAGAGCAAAGCCTTCCTGCCCTGCCCTCAGGAGATGCCCTTTGCTGATGGAGCTGCTGTGCTGGAGCCCGGCTGTGTCCCAGCAGTGCCCGTGGCCTGTCCCTGCCTGTGCTCACAGCACGGACACGCAGCAGGACAGTGACCGAGCTGCCCGAGCACTCCGGCCTTGCACCCTCAGAAGGGCTGGGAAAGGAAGTGTGGAGCTGGGAAGAGCAGAGGTGGGAAGAGGCTGGGCCATTGTCCCTGGCCGTGCTGCTGTGCTGGGAGTCTCTTCCCTCCAGCTCTGCCCACAGGCACTGCCCCTGCAGAGCCAGAGAAGGGCTGAGGAACAAACCTTGGACACAAAGGTCAGGGCAGCCCCTTGTTTTGATTCAAAGGCACAGAGAAGAAGCCTCCTGAAAGTCTTTGTGTTTCAAAAGAAAGGTAGATGTTCATGTAGAAATGCTAGGAGTAGTACTACAGTACTTTATAAAAAGCAGAATAACACCAGAAAAAGAATAAGAAAAAGCACCAATGAAAATATGGACAAAGAGGGAAAAAAAAGGCTGAGATTGTAAAAAGTTACATTCTGAAGGTTCTGGAGCAGGAAAGAGAGAGTTTATTGCTTCTGAGAAGCATCCTAGTCATCATTTTCCTCGCACAGCAGAAGGAAACAGAAAGATTTTAACTTGTGAAAAGTATCCAGTCCTCACTTTCCTCAGGGCATCCCTGAGCTCCTGGTTCCTCAGGCTGTAGATGAGGGGGTTCAGGGCTGGAGGCACCACCGAGTACACAACTGACAGGGCCACATCCAGGGATGGGGATGAGATGGAGGGGGGCTTCAGGTAGGCAAACATAACAGTGCTGAGGAACAGAGAGAGCACGGCCAGGTGAGGGAGGCACGTGGAAAAGGCTTTGTGCCGGCCCTGCTCAGAGGGGATCCTCAGCACAGCCCTGAAGATCTGCACATAGGAGAAAACAATGAACACAAAACAGCCAAAGAGCAAACAGGCACTGACAGTGATGAACCCAAGTTCCCTGAGGTGGGATTTGGAGCAGGAGAGCTTGAGGATGTGTGGGATTTCACAGAAGAACTGGCCCAGAGCATTGCCCTGGCCCAGGGGCAGGGAAAATGTATTGGCCGTGTGCAGGAGAGCGTAGAGAAAGGCACTGGCCCAGGCAGCTGCTGCCATGTGGGCACAAGCTCTGCTGCCCAGGAGGGTCCCGTAGTGCAGGGCTTTGCAGATGGACACGTAGCGCTCGTAGCACATGATGGTGAGGAGGAAATCCTCTGCTGAGAGGAAGAACAGAAAGAAAAACACCTGAGCAGCACATGCTGAGTAGGAGATGTGGCTGGTGCCCCAGAGGGAATTGTGCATGGCCTTGGGGACAGTGGTGCAGATGGAGCCCAGGTCGGTGAGGGCCAGGCTGAGCAGGAAGAAGAACATGGGGCTGTGCAGGTGCTGGCCGCAGGCTCCGGCGCTGATGATGAGGCCGCTGCCCAGGAGGGCAGCCAGGGAGATGCCCAGGAAGAGGCAGAAGTGCAGGAGCTGCAGCTGCCGCGTGTCTGCCAATGCCAGCAGGAGGAAGGGGCTGATGGAGCTGCTGTTGGACATTTTGAGCCTCTGCCCATGGAGTGCTGTTGAAGGACGAAACAGTGAGGAGTCAGGGGAGACTTTGCTGAGCAATGTCCAAGCCCTTTCTCCCGGCCCTGCCCCCCAGTTTTCCTTTTCTCGGAGCCCTTCCCTCAGCCCCGTGCCTGGAGCTCTGCTGGGATCTGGCCCCGTTGCTGTGACGAGCAGGGGTTGTGCCCGTGGACAGCGAGGAGTCAGCTCTGCTCTGCTGCAGCGGGGACATGGGAATGGGGACAGGGGCCGGTCCTGGGGCTGGACTCCATCAGCCCAAAGTGCTCCTGAGGCAGAGGAGCTGGGCAGCATCTCCTGTGCCAGGGCTAAGGAATGGTGATGGCCAAAGGCACTTTGAGAGGGTTTCCTGCTGTGCCCAGGGAGAGCAGAGAGCTGTGCAAGGCAAGAGCATTGGCTGTAACTCAGAGAAGGGTGAGGGGAGCTGCTCTGTCCCTCCATCTGTCCCCAGCTGCCCCTCCTGAGATCGAGGGCAGTCACTGTGTTCCCCTGAAAATCAGCCTGGCACAGCTGAGAGCAGAGGGACCCACAGCCGAGCAAAGTGGCTGAGCCTTTCTCAGAGTCTCAGCCCCACTGCTGGCCAAGGACACTCCCGGCCCCAGTGTCCCCTGGAAGGCAGCTCACAGCTGGGATGGCATCCCGAGGGCACAGCGAGGGTCCTGTCCATGGCCCTGCTGGAGGAGAGCCGGCTCATTGCCAGCCTCCCAGCCCGGCGTGCCCAGAGCTCCCGGGGCACAGGGAGCTGGGACACCCCATTGCTGTGCTCAGCCTGCACAGGAGGAGCCCCAGGGCTGGGCCTGAGCCTGCAGCTGGAGCTGCCATTCCCAGAGAGCCCCTGAGCAGCGCCAGGAGCAGCTGAGCAGGGCAAGGAGAGAGAGCCGGGCCCTGAGGAAAAGCCTTTCCCTGCGCAGCGCTGCCCAGCCCCTCCCGGGCAGCACCAGGGCAGGACAGTCGCCCTCAGGCCCCGGGCAGCAGGAACGGGCCCGCGGCCGCAGAGATGCCCTTCATCTCTGGTGCTGCTCTGCCGGCCCAGGAGGGCACCGAGGGCCCCGAGCCCCCGGGCTGAGGGCCCCGAGCCCCCGGGCTGAGGGCTGTGCTGGCTGCGAGGGGACACCGGGGCTGCGCTGCTCAGCGCGGTGTCTGCACTGCAGGGCAGGCCCGGCAGCTGCCACAGCTCCCCTCAGCAGGGCTGCCCTCAGCGCTGCCTCCCTCCCTCCCTGCCCACGGCTCTGCTGCTGGAGCTGTCCCAGCCGGGAGCTGCTCCTGCGGCCCGGGCTCCGTCCCTGCCGCTGCTGCCGGAGCCAGCCCAGCCCCTGGGCCAGCCCTGCCCGGCAGCCGCTCGGGGCTGCGGGGATTAAAGAGCAGCTCCCCCGGGCCTGGGCACCATGGAAAGGTGATGCTGGCTGGATCTGGAGGCCGCGGAGGTGCAGGCACTTGCTGAGGCTCCCAGGAATCCTCAGTGGGATGGTTTAAGAGCCTCAGCCCCTGCTCCACCTGCACAGCTGAGTTTCCATTCCCACCAAGCTGAGCCAGGGAAAAGTGGGAGCACAAACTGAGGAAAGCAGAGACTCAAGCAGGAATCTCCTGCCCTGAATGTGCTCATGAAAATCCCCTCAGGAATGAGCTGGGCATGAGCTGGAGCTCTGAGCAGCCCTGGCCCCCACAGCAGCCTCTCCACAGCAGCAGGACCTGCCCTGCAGGAGTCACTCCTTGCAGCCACAGCTCCCCTGCACCGCCCATGGGGAGCTGCCAGGCAGGCTGAGAGCTGCCCCTGGCAGGTGGCAGATGCCCTGGCCTGGCAAAGAGCCCTCAGGGCTGCAGGAGCTGCTCTGCAGGACAGCCCTGGGCACCCCTGGCTGCTGCCCACCTTCACAGCCTGCAGCCGGCCCTGGCAGCAGGAGCCGTCCTGCCCTATCCCTCTGACGGTGCCCAGGGCAGCCCCGCTCTGCAGCACATCCTCCCCCAAGGCAGGAACGGCAGCAGAGCCATCCTCACAGCCATGGCAGCCGTGCCATGGGCCAGCTCTAGAGGATCCCTGCAGCCAGAGACTCACTGTGTCCCACGCTGGGAAGGTTTCTCCAGGAATGAGTTCAGAGCTGCCCTCCCAGCTGCTTTAGCCAGCTCTCTGCTCACTCCTCCCAGGTACCTGCAGGCAGTGCCCTCAGCCCTGCTGGGCTGGCAGAGGAGCTGCTCCTCAGCAGAGCTGCCTCTTTGAAGCTCTCCTTGGTTGCCAGGAGCTTGAGAGTTCCCTCTGTGCCAGGAGCCTGGCCCAGCTCAGCAGCACAGCAGCAGCACAGGGACTTTAATTACCCTCTCGGGCCTTTGGTGTTGTTCACATCAGACTCAGTCCCTCAGAGGGTCTTCAAAAAACTTCTCAAGAACTCAAAGTCAGATTCAAAGTCCAAAGTTTCTTTAACTTTTAATGGGTCCCAGTGAGGGACACGACTCACGTGAAAGTGTCCCCAGGTTCCAGTGAGAGCAGAACTCTGGAGGCAGCGATGGCAGGTGGGGACAAGCAAGGGAAAGGTGTCTCTGGTGCTGAGCAAAGCTGGCTGTGTTCCAGGAGTGCAAAGGGCCAAGGCCTGAGCCCCAGCCCCTGGCAAGGCAGATCCTGTCCCTCCCTCAGTGCTCAGGGCTCTTGCCGGGGCACTGGGATGTGGGGATGGGCAGTGCCCAGGGCAGCACCATGGGGCAGCCCCTGCCAGGCTGCTGGGCAGGGACAAGGAGGCCCTGAGGCCCCAGGGCTGCAGGGGTCACTTGTCCCCTCCTGGCCTCAGGGCCAGGGCCAGCAGCCATGGCCAAAGGGCTGCACAAGTTGGCTCTGTCAGGGCCTTGCAGCTGCTGCCCATCCCTCTGCCCTCTGCAACCCACGCTGTCCCACGGTGTCCCTGCCCTGCACCTCTGTCCCTGCAGGCTGTCCTCATCCCCCCGGCTGCCCCACCTGGCTGGCCCCTTCCTTTGCTGGCAGCTCTGCGTCCTGCCTGCCTCTGCCTGGGCACACAAAGCCTTGGGCTGCTCCAGACTCCTGGGGGACGTGTTACACCCCAGCCCTGCCTGGGAGGGAAATTCCTTTCTCCTGGTGTCCACTCTGGGCCTCCTCAGCTGCCCTCTCACAAAGGCCCCTCGGTTCTTTGGGGCCAGCAGTGCCACAGTGGCCCCTTGGTTCCATGGAATGCCACAGGGTCACAATGGTCCCCTTGGTGCCATCAGCCCTGCAAGGTCACAACGGCCCCTGGGTTCCACGAGGCCACGCAGGGCCACAGTGGTGTCCAGAGGAAGGGCAGCACCAAGCCCCAGGGTTTCAGGGCAGATGAGCCACAGCCACCAGAGGCCAAGGCCAGCCACATCTGTCTGTCCTGGCAGGTTTCTCTGGGAGCAACCCTTGGATATTGGGAATTTGGGAGGCGGAATCCCAATTTTGGCCATGGGCACCTTGTTGAGAAGGATGGGTTTATTCCACATGAAAGAAAAGCACAAAGTCCAAGAATTTTGGAAGATGAGAGGTGGCCACCATGGGCGAGAGCAGCCAGACCTGTCTCTCATGGCAGCTTTTGTCTGGGAGCAATCCTTGGATAGACAGAATTTGGGAGGTGGAATCTCAGTTTTGGCCTGGGAGCCTGGAAAAGAAGGACGGTTCTCTTCCTTAGGAAGGAAAGCATGGAGCCCCAGGGGCCCCAGGGCTCCTGAGCCAGCCCCTGCTGCCCCGGGAGGGAATTTGGGGAGGGGGCAGAGGGGGTGCGCAGCCCCCGCCGGGGGATGACCCCGGCCCAGCGCCCTTCGTTCAGCACCGAGCTGGGCTTGGGGCCACAGGAGGAAGAGGCCGATGGGAAGCAGATCCTGCAGGGGGGACAGGGCTTGGGCTCAGGGCAAGGTCCTGCCCTGCACACCTGGCTCAGGTGTGAGCCTGCCCCGGGAAGGGAGCGGGACATTGCCATCCCCACGGATCAGGGCTGGGAGCAGCGCTGGGAGCACGGACATGGAAATCCTGGGAGCCACTGGGACCGCCCTGGGGGGTGAATGATCCCCCCCAGCACCTTTCCAGGCCGCCCTGCGAGCTGAGAAATGCTCGCTGGGCCTCGGCCTTGGCCAAGAGCCCCCGGGCTCAGCTGCTCTGAGCTCAGGCGCTGCCGGCTCCCGCAGCCCGCCCAGGGCCGCCCTGCCCGTGCCGGGGCTGTGCTGGAATTCTCTGCTGCTGCTGGGCCACTCGGGGGCTCTGGCCCAGCAGGAAAGGTGACCCTGAGCCAGGAGCTTTCCTTGGCCGCAGCAAAGCCTCGGCACGGAAAGACCTTCCCAGCGCTGTGCCCTGGGCCGGGAGGGATTGTGCCACCAGAGCTGTCCCTCCATTTCTTCTGCCAGGCAGCTTTAGCACATGAAAAGTGGAGAAGCCAGAGCTGCCTCTCAGCTTTCTGCAGTCCTGCAGAGGAATCCTGTGTGGGAAGCAGCCTTGGCCAGGCCGTCCTTGGAAGAGCTCTTCAATGATCAATGAGGTGGGCACTCCCTGTCCATGTGGAGCTTCCAGGTGGAAAAGGCTGCTGTGAGCAGGCAGCTCCAAGGGCAGAGAAAGGAGGGTCTCGAGCACTGGATCTGTGCCAGTGCCACAGCCCTGGGCAGCAGCCACCGAGCCCCGGGGGCACAGAGGGCACAGCAAGAGGGACAAAAGCAGTCATCAAGGGCAGGGACTGGGAATGGCGAGAGCTGGGAGCAGGAACAGCTGCTTCATTGCACACTTGGAGAAAGCTCTTGGCTCTCTCAAAGCGCTGAAAGGCGTGAAGGGCACAGAGGAGGCCACAGCAGCTTTGGGCCCAGCTCTGAGCACGGCCAGCACGGCCTGGGCACTGCGGGCGGCTGGGACAAGGCCATGAAATCCCACATCTGGCCTTGTTTGGGGCTGTATGGTCAAAGGCAGCTGCCTTGGCTCCTCCTTGAGCCCTGGCCAGGCTTAGGAGGAAGCCAAGAGGAGGATGAAAGCAGATGTTCCCGCTCTAGAAGTGCTGTCAGTTTGTTTCTCCAGCACTGTCAAAGCTGGGCCCTCTCCCAGTGGGGTTGGAGCCTCAGCTGTGGCTGGAGGCAGCTGCAGGAATTCCCAGTGTCCGCGAGTGGCTCTCCAGTCCTTGGCTGGGACAGCTTCCCCCAGCTGATGGGTGGCTCTGGGTGCTGGTAAAGTCTGAGGGGAACTGAGGCTGCATCTTGGTTAATCACTGCAGGCAATCTTTGGCAGGGATGATTGGGGGCATTGCTGAGCTGCTCCTGCTGTGATTCTTTGCTAATGATTATGTGTTTGCTGAGCTTATGCTTCTGTGACTTTTTGCAGATTTGCATTTTATACATGGCACAACCCCTTCAGTTGGTGTCTGTGTCTTTGGTGCTGACCCTGACCACCAGCAAAACAGGGCCCCATCCTGCCTGTTACCTGGGAAGACAAAACCCCTCCCTCCAAATGTCCCCCCTTCCTCCTTGTTCCCCCCACTTTATACACTGGCCATGATATCCTGTGGCCTGGGATATGCCTGGGGTCAGTTGGGGTCAGCTGTCCTGGCTGTGACCCCTGCCAAGCTGCCCCGCACCCCCAGCCCCTCGCCAGCGTGGCCGGACGAGGGGCAGGAAAGGCCTTGGCTCTGTGCAAGCTGAGCAAGAACAAAACCATCTCAGTGTGAGCAACGCTGTGCTCAGCACAGAGCCAAACACAGCCCCAGAGAAAGGCCTGGCAAGGAAATTCCCTGTGGCCCAGCCCACAGCAGCACCCCATGGCCACCCAGCATCACCACGGCTCCACGGGTTCCTTTCCATGGCCCCGGCCCTGGCCACGGGACCTTGGGCTGGTGGCCACGGCAGCCGCCTGTGGCCCAGGGCTGCGTGCCCGTGTCCATGGCAGCAGTGCCCGGCCACGGGCCCTGAGTGCAGGTGACCGTGCCAATGCCCATGGCAGCGGGGCCAAGCGTTGGTGTCCGTGGCACCAAAGTGAGGAACGGGTCCCTGTGGCCACTGCCGTGGCACCTGAGGGCATCAGCGAGTGTCACTGCAATTGTTGCTGGCACCAGCCCGGCACCGCTCTGTCCTGAGGGCTGCCATGGCAGCCGAGGGCAGCCACAGCTCTGCGGGCAAGTGGCCACAGAGCCTGACTGCAGCAATGGGGCCTGGGGGGGTTTCCAAGGGCACTGGAACTGCTGAGGGTTGCCATGGCATCCAACCCCCTGGGATGTCACACAGCCACCCTGGGATGTCACAACCACTCAGTGATGTCATAGTCTGCTCTATGATGTCAGACCTCTGCCCTCTGATATCACAGCCATGTCTGCGATGTCACAGCTCACTCTGTGATGTCACATAGCCACCCAGTGATGTCATAGCCACTCTGTGATGTCACAGCACCACTCTCTGATGTCACAGCATCACTCTGTGATGTCATGGAGCTGTTCCATGATGTCACAGTAGGCTCTCTGATGTCATACAGCCACCCTGTGATGTCACAACCCACTCTGTGATGTCACAGCCTCTTCTGGGATGTCACCCGACCCCTCTGTGATGTCACACAAGCACCCTGTGATGTCACAGAACTATCTGTGATGTCACATGTGAGAAATGAGACAACTCTTAAAAAGATTAATTCATTGAAAACAGAAATATTGAAAATTTACAGAAATTAGAAAAATATAAAAATTTGAGATCCTATGGCTCGGTAGATGGTATGCCCCAGGAGCGCAGGGATTTGAGATCTTCTGGCTGAGACAGCACTAGACCTCAGGTAGAGAAAAAGAAAGACTTGCAGTGCTGGACTGGCTTTTGGCTGGTCCAAAAGTAAAAAAATTACTAAAGGCTCCTTAAAAGGAGTAAGGCTTTGAATGCCCAGCACCGACGTCAACCACAGACATCCCGCAGAGAAAAAGAGAGGAAAGAGGCCCCACCTCCCTGCCTCGCTGTTTTTATAGTGTCTTTGCTCCGCCCCTATCCACCCACAGCCCGCCCACAGCCCGCCCCTTTGGTCCAAAGCGATTGGTGCTTTCCCTTTGATGGATCATCTCCATCCACCAACGGCTCATTGCTGCCAGAGGGGTGGTACTAGTTGAGACAAGGGGGCTAAAATGCCCCCACCAAAACCCAGGTTGCCGTGGAGCTTGCCCCCAGGGCAACGGCTATGGGCTAAAAATAGCTGCTGGCTGTTAGAACTGGGATTTTTGGCCTTGGAACCAAATGCAAGTAAAAACACCTAAAAAAAGTATTAAAATACATCCAACACATCTCAAAACACCTGCAAAAGTACACAGCAAACACAGGAAAGACAACTCCCACAGTGCACAAGTGGCCCGAAGCCTGAAAAGGGAGCAAGCTGGTGATCTCTAACTGGGGAATTTCCAACTGGGAAGGGTGAACTCTCCCAATAAACCACCCTGAACAATTGAAAACACTGATAATGGAACTGGATTTTTGTACCTGGGCTAATGGGTTAATTTTAAGATTCAATCTAAAAATATTTAACTCAAAATTAATTAATTAAAGCACTTAATATGCAAAGACCAAGCACAAATAGGGATTTCATGTATGACATCACAACTCTGCACTGTGATGTCACAGCCTCCTCTGTGATGTCACAATTGTTCTGTGATGTCATAGTCTGCTAGATGATGTCTGACCTCAGACCTGTGATGTCAGGACCCAATCTGTGATGTCACAGCACCACTCTGTGATGTCACAAAGGTGCTCCATGATGTCACAGTAGACTCTATGATGTCATACAGCCACCCTGGGATGTCACAACCCACTCTGTGATGTCACAGCCTGTTCTGGGATGGCCCAGCCCTCTCTGTGATGTCACACGAATACCCTGTGATGTCACAACCCACGCTGTGATGTCACAGCCTGTTCTGGGATGGCCCAGCCCTCTCTGTGATGTCACACCAATACCCTGTGATGTCACAGCCCACTCTGTGATGTCACACTGCCCCTTCTGACATCACAGCTGCTCTGTGGGTCTGTGACACAGGCACAGAGGTGTTCCCAAAACTTCAGTGAAACAAAACCTCCTCAGTACCAGCGCAGCACGAAGCAGCAGCATTCTTTATTGGGCCGGATGCACGAGGGGAGAGCCCCTCCCAAAGCCCTGGGTGCCGAGTTCAGGAATGTTCCTGTTTGCAGACTGTGCTTCACAGACACATTCCCAGATTGTCCCACCAGAAACACACACACGATCATCATTGCCCCAAAATCATTGCAGATTTCCCCCACCCCTTTGCACATCCCTTCTTCTGCCCTGGGGGTCTCTTTGGGGGTCCCTGGTGGTCGCTGACCCCAAAGCCAGCCCTGACTGCCCGGTGAACTGGTGAAAGTTGGCACACCTGGGCTGGTTGCTGCCTACAGAATCAGCCTTGGGCGGGTCCATGGCCAGTGGCTTTTGGAGAAGAAGCATTGTATGAACCCACCAGGTGCAAACGGTTTTTCATCTGGCAAATTTCCCCCCCTTGGAGGGCTGTGAAGCTTCTCTTCCCTTCAAGCCTTCAGAAGCCTCACTCTGCTCCTTTACTCACATCCCACGAGTTCCTCAGCTGCTTTCACAGCCATGTTCTTTACACAGCTCAAAGCAAGTGTCATAAGCACAAGTAGTGCTGTGATCCCAGTTAGACTTTGCAAAAGTGAGGCCAACCATCAGTCAGGGAAAATCCAAGTCCTCTAAATATTTTATCCAAACAGTTACTGTCTAACCCTCCCCTTAATTCCCTGCTGGATGCAGCAGCCGATTTTACCCTCTCTACCTGATCATCCAACCCAGCATCACATTTGGAATGTGCACACAACAAGTGTTGCTGTTTCAGTTCAAGAATCCACACACTCCCTGTCCATGTAGCAGCAATGGGGCTAAAGCCAATCTGCTCTGGAAGGTCATTTTAGCTGGGGCTGGCAATTGTTCCTTTATTTCAGCAAACCCCAAAGGAGCTGCATTCACTGAAGTTCCCATTGGCAGAGCCCAATGGTGTGGGGCTGGTCTGTTCCTAAAGGCAGATCTTTGCGGAGCAGAGATGGATTCTAAAATCCATCCCGCTGGAGTTCCCGCACTGGGATGTTTCCCAGTTCCATCCCCTTTAACCTTTCCCCACAGTCGGGTTCCCAGTGGTGACTCCTTGCACGAGGGACGGAACGTTCATACCCCCAGTGTCCGTGGTGCTCCTGATTCTCCCAGGGGCAAACGTGTGCTCCAAATTCCATCCCTTCCCACCCATCCTGGGGCTCCTAAGGATCTGACCGTGTCCTGCTGACACTCTGTGCCTCTCCAAGGCTCCTTGTTTGTTGGCTCAGCCCAGGTGTCCCTGAGAAAGGCAGAATCATTTCTACAAACACAGCCCAGCCACAGAGCCTGGGCCACAGCCAGGAGCCACTGGACCTCAGCATTCCAAAGAGCTCAAGTGTCTGTCCCAGGGCAATCCCACTTTTCCTTGGTCCTGGGATCCTTTGGCCTTGACCTTGTTAAATCTGGATATTTTATACCCACCTCTAAGGGGTCCTGTGGGAGGCCTGGGCTCCCTGCCCAGCCCAGACACCCCTGAACTGGCTGGAAACATTCCCAGTGTCCTGTCTGAGGGCCATTCCATACTGCTGGAATTTGACAGCCCCAGGGGGTATCAGTGCAATCTGTCAGCTGATCAATATTTCCTGAGGTAATTTCCAGATCCGCTTTGGAGATGTTACAATTCTCAGCACTATTGTTCTGATGTGTCCATGGTAAGGAATATTCTCCTTCCATCCCTGTCCAGGTGCCCTGGGTGCTATTTCCTTCCCACACGTGTTCCCAGATTTTTGTCAAATTGCTGACTGAAGCTCCCCATGGCACTGGATTTTCTGCAGAGGTTGGTGTTGGCAAACGAGCTGTTACAGGGGTTACATTCTGTCATCTGCCAACATCTTGCACTGACTTTGAAAACCGCATTTCCCTTCCCAGAAGTCAGGAACATCGTTTCTATTATTATTATAGATACACAATTATTGATCATCTTTATCCAGATCCAATAAATAGTATCCCCTTAGAAAATCATATTCAGTACCTAAAACAATAGGATTTATGTAAAACCCCAAACTCCACGGTGTCAGTCAGTCTTGTTTCTGCTGTGTTTAATGTGTGCTCGCTGGTTTTATCCACATGTGATGAACCCCGAGTTGGATTTCTTCTACCTTGAGTGCAGGGTAGGTTACCAGGAGGACTTGAGATGGTCCCTTCCACTTTGGCTGGATTGTTCCAAAATTCCAGGTTCTGGTGCACACCGCATCTCCTGGTTGGAAAGGATGTACAGGCGAGTCCAGCCCCAATGATCTGTTGAGAACCATGCACCTTTTAAGGCTTACAAGAGTTAGTCCCAGTGCTATTAAATATTCATTTCTGCAAAACTTCTGAGCCTTCCCTTGTCTTGTTGGTGCCACATGGGAAAGCTTCTGGCCATCCAGAAAAAGGATCCACCAAATGCCAAAATGTGTCAGTCCCCCTTCTGCCTGGGCACTTCTGCAAAATCAGTTGGCCAAAATCACCTGGTGATTCCCATTTAACGAGCCCTGGAGGCAGCCTTCTTCCTTCAAAACCAATCCCATCTTTCTCAACAACTGATCCATTATTTTTTGCCATTTTGGTGCTTACTAGATGCCTTTGTAAACTGGCCACCAGATTCTCCATTTCCTCCTGTGTTTGCTGATGTTTGAGTTCCGTTCTACATTAATTGTGGAGCTACAATTACCTGCCCACACGGGGTTACCAATCACCTGCTGGGATTTTCCGTAGCTGCTGCTGCTGCTGGGGCTGACTGCCTGTCCTGATCACTGGAATCTGGTTGTTGTTGCAGAACATTCCAGTTTTTGCTAGGTATTAGTGCAAGGAGAGCTTTTGCAGCACCCTCTTGAGCTGCTTGGTCAGCCAATGGATTCCCTGGATTACCTGGGGAGTCTCCAAACCCATGGGCTTTACAAGGGCAGCAGGGCCACTTCTTTTGGCTTTGGCACACTCTGCAGTAGGTGACTGATTTCTTTTTGTACTCACTGGAGACCTCTGTGCCCTTTCCTTCCATGTGGCTCCCTGGGCGTGTATTATTGCAAACCCAGAGTTCAAATCAGTCCAGATGTTCACCCTTTTTCCTTCAGTGATTTCTAGGCAAGGTCATTCATTCTGCTTTTTGTGCTGCTCTGTTCAAAGCTAAAGCCTGGCCTTCTAGGACCTGGCTCGAGGTTCCCACTGCACACCCAGCTGCCCGTTTCCCATCCGCACCACGCTGCTCCCACCAGGGTGCAGGGCCAGTGCTGGCTCCTGCATGGGATTGCTCTCGAGGTCCCAGAGTCTGCCAGAACACACTTGTTCCATGCATCCCAGGCAGTCATGGCACAAAGACTCCAAGCCTTCTCTTAGAAGGGACTCGAACACTTCCCTCTTCCCACCTTGGGGACCTTGAACCAAACCCTGCAAAGCTTTTGCTGCACCTTACAGGCAGGTCAACAGTTTACACCAGGAAAGGAAAAGGAAAAGGGAAAGGGAAAGGAAAAGGTGCCTTGATCTGAGCAGGGCTCTTTCTCTGATGTCCTTTGGAGCAGGGATCAAAGGCTCTCCCCAGAATCCTTCCGTGCTGCCTGCAGGTGCTGCCATCCCTCAGATGTGTTGGAATTCCAGAGGATGAGGCCACGGGGTGTCCCAATGGTGCCTTGGTTCCATGGCCCTGCAGTGTAACCATGGTGTCCTTGGCTCTGCAGTGGCACCATGGACCCTTCATTCCATGAGGCCCCACAGTGTGGCAATGGTCCCTTGAGTCCAGGAGGCCCCACAAGGTCCCAATGGTCCCTTGGTTCCGTGGCCCCGCACTCTCACAATGCTCTCCTTGGCTGCACAAGGTCCCGCAGTGGCACAAGGGCTTCATTTTCTCCTGGATTTCTTTTAGCTTGCTTTCTTTCTTCATTCTTTCATCTTTTTTCTTTCTTTTTCCTATTTTTTCGTTGCTTTCTTCTTTCTTTCTTTCTTCTTTCTTTTATTTTTTCTTGTGTCTTTCTTTTTTTTCTTTTCTCCTTCTTTTTTGGTTCTTTCCTCTTTTTTTTTTAAAGTTTTTTTGTTTCACATTACTTAGTCTTTCTTTCTTCTTCTCTTTTTCTTAACTTTTAAAATTTTCTTGTGGATTTCTTTTCGTTTTCTTTCCTTCTTTTTTCTTTCCTTCATTTTTTTACCTTTTTTCTTTTTCTTTTCTTTGTTGCCTTCTGTTTTTCATCTTTCTTTCTTTTTCTGCTTTCTTTGGTTCTCTTGTTCTTTTATTTTTTCTCGTGTCTTTCTTTCTGTCATTTTCTTTCTTCCTTGTTTCTTTCTTCTTTTTTTGACTTTTCTTAACATTTATTTTATTGCTGGTTTCATGTTTTCAGTCTTTCTTTTTTTCTTCCTTTCCTTCTTTCATTTTTATTACCTTCTTGCTTTTTTCTTTATTTCTTCATTTTTCAATATTTCTCTTGGTTCTTTAATTGTTTCTTGCTGCTTTCTTCATTTTATTTTTTCATTTTTCTTCTTGGTCTCACATTATTGAGTCTTTCCTTTATCTTTTACTTTCCTTTGCTTTTTAAATTTTCGTGTTGATTTCTTTTAGCTTGCTTCCTTCATACTTCACTCTTTTATCTTTTTTTCTTTCTTTCAATTTTTTTTTGTTGCTTTCTGTCTTCCTTCTTTCTCTTTTGGCTTTCTTTCTGTTCTTCTTTTGTTTTTTTCTTGTGTCTTTCTGTTCTTTTTTTCTTTCTTCCTTGCTTCTTTCTTTCTTCTTTTTTTTTCTTTTCCTTTTATTTTTCTGTTGGTTTCATGTTATGTACTCTTGCTTTCTTTGTTTATTTCTTTGTTTCTTTCTTCTTTTCTAATTTCTTCACTTTTTTCATTTTCTTGTTAATTTTTCTTTTCTTTCACTTTCTTTCTTTCCTCTTTTCTTCCTTTCTTTCATTTTTATTATCTTTTTGCTTCCTTGCTTCATTTTTTTAATGATTTTTTTTTTCTTTTTAAGTAATTTTTCCTTGTTGGTTTCATGTTATTTAGTCTTGCTTTCTTTCTAATTCTTTTCTTTTTTAATCACTTTCATTTCCTTTTTTATATGTCTTTTGATCTTCTTCCTTTCTTCTTTTCTTTTTTTTCATTTTTATTATATCTTTCTTGCTTCCTTCCTTCATTTTTAATTTTTTTCTTTTTTTTTCTTTTTTATTATTTCTTGTTGCTCTCTTTCCTTCTTTCTTTTTTTCTTTCTTCTATTTTTCTTTTCTTCCTTCCTTTCCTTATTCCTTCCTTCCTTCCTTGCCCAATTCTCACCCCACTTAAGGGGTGCAAAGCAGCAGGACCCCCTCCCAATTGGGATCCCCTCACCCTCCCAAAATGTGGGGACTTCACCTCAGCCCCCCAAATTGCGGGGGTTTTCGGCACCTTCCCCAAATTCACTGCAACCTCCCAGAAGCCACCTAGAGGCCCCAAAATTGTCAAAAAGCAGCAGGAGCCTCCCCAAAAGCAGCTCCTTCTTTCCCTTCCTGAAATGCCCCACTCCAAGTGCCCAAACCACCCCATCCCTCCCAAACTTCAACCAACCCCCATCCCATCCCATCCCATCCCATCCCATCCCATCCCATCCCATCCCATCCCATCCCATCCCATCCCATCCCATCCCATCCCACCCCTCCTGGACACCAATTCCCCTTCTGTGCTTCCTGACTCCCCACAGCCGGGCCTTGGGGCTGACGGATCGAGCCATTTGGGGCTGCCATCGACACATTGGGGCTGGCATTGAGTTGATTGGAGGCACCTGCTCAATCCCTCCATCCCAAATGGGAGCTTGGAACCTCTCCTCAGGCCTTGCTGTGCCCATGGGCTCACCTCAAGTCCCAAAATGAGAGCCAGGGCCCCACAGCCCATTCAGAACCTCTCAACATTGCCACAAACAGCAGCATCCTTCCCAAAATGGGCTCCCCGCATCCCTGACAATAGGTCCCCCTTCCAAGTACCAGAGCCCCCCTCTCACAACCCCTCCCAAAGCATTGGGGGGACCCCAAAACTGCCTCAGGAACGGGACATACCCTGACATCCCTTCAGGAATGTGGGATACCCCAGAACCCACTGAGGAACGGGGTCCCCCCGGCCTCATCATGCGCAGCCTTCAGCTGTCTCAGGCAGAGCCCATCCCGCCCTCAGCAGCCCCAGCCCAGCCCAGCCCAGCCCTCCTGGGCAGGAAGCCCCAATGGCCGAGCCGGCCTGGGACACTTGCAGGGATGCGGGGGCAGCCGCAGCTTCTGGGGCCAGCCTGTGCCAGGCCCTGAGCGCCCTGCCAGGGAACCATTGCTGCCCCACATCCCATCTCAGCCTGCCCTCGGGCAGCGGGAAGCCGTTCCCTGGGGCCCGGCCCCGCAGGCCCTTGGCAAGAGTCTCTCTCAGCCAGCAATTGCTGCTCCTCCCTGCTGCGGGGCCCAAGCTGCAAGTTGATTTTCTGCCGCTGGCCCCGGCCCAGCCCCGAGCCAGGGCCAGGACCTTGCCCTGGAGCTCTGCGGGCGCTGCCTTTGTGCGGCCGCAGCGCAGCGGCCGCAGCTCGGAGCTGCCCTTTGTGTCCCCGCCGGCAGCTGCCAGAGCTGGCGGGGCCGGGCCAGGGCCGGGCCAGCCCCGGCCTTCCCGGCTCTGGGACACAGCGGCGGCAGCCCCAGCCTTCCAGCCCTGCACACGCTCCCACACAAGCCTCCAGAGCCGCGGCCACGCAACGCAACTGACCGGCCGCTGACCCCCCAGCCTGGCCTGATGGCCATTCCTCTGCCCACACCTCGGCCAAGCTCCCCTTGGCCACCTCCTGAGCCACAGTGCCACACACAAGTGGCACATACAGCTACACAGCTCTGCCCAGAGCTGGCAGGGAACGTTCCTTCAACAGAAAAACCACCAAGAAAAAGAGAACTGCCCCCAGCAGAGCTGTTCCCTCCTGCAGTAGTTACACCTGCACACCCACAGCGCCTGAGACTGCAAGCAATGAGCATTCCCTGGGCACATGTGCAGCCCAAGCAGCTCGAGGACAGCCTTGCAGCAGGACTGCTCTCAGCTGAGCCAAAAAGGCCCCTCTGGCAGCTGCAGGGCCATTGCAAAGGGCAAGGGCCAGAGCCTGGGCCCACGGCGGAGGAAAGGGCTCTCAATTCCCCTGCCCTGGCACCTCAACCCTGTTCCCAGGCTGCTTCCCACACAGGATTGCTCTGCAGGACTGCGGAAAGCTGAGAGGCAGCTCTGGCTTGTCCACTTCTCCTGTGCTAAAGCTGCCTGGCAGAAGAAATGGAGGGACAGCTCTGGTGGCACAATCCCTCCCAGCCCAGGGCACAGCGCTGGGAAGGTCTTTCCGTGCCGAGGCTTTGCTGCGGCCAAGGAAAGCTCCTGGCTCAGGGTCACCTTTCCTGCTGGGCCAGAGCCCCCGAGTGGCCCAGCAGCAGCAGAGAATTCCAGCACAGCCCCGGCACGGGCAGGGCGGCCCTGGGCGGGCTGCGGGAGCCGGCAGCGCCTGAGCTCAGAGCAGCTGAGCCCGGGGGCTCTTGGCCAAGGCCGAGGCCCAGCGAGCATTTCTCAGCTTGCAGGGAGGCCTGGAAAGGTGCTGGGGGGGATCATTCACCCCCCAGGGCGGTCCCAGTGGCTCCCAGGATTTCCATGTCCGTGCTCCCAGCGCTGCTCCCAGCCCTGATCCGTGGGGATGGCAATGTCCCGCTCCCTTCCCAGGGCAGGCTCACACCTGAGCCAGGTGTGCAGGGCAGGACCTTGCCCTGAGCCCAAGCCCTGTCCCCCCTGCAGGATCTGCTTCCCATCGGCCTCTGCCTCCTGCGGCCCCAAGCCCAGCTCGGTGCTGAACGAAGGGCGCTGGGCCGGGGTCATCCCCCGGCGGGGGCTGCGCACCCCCTCTGCCCCCTCCCCAAATTCCCTCCCGGGGCAGCAGGGGCTGCCTCAGGAGCCCTGTGGGCAGGGAGAAGGGGGTGACACCGGCATGGGGGGGGTCACACACGCTCTGGGGGGACACACACGGCCCCTGGGGACCCCCCCTCACCTTCTCCTGCAGTGCCAGGAGGATGAACCCCAACATGGAGCCCCCAACCCCCGGCAGCATCTTGGGGGTGGGGTCTGGGGGCGAGTTTGGCTATCTGGGGAGGAGGTCACAACTGCCCTAAAACCCCCTCCCAGCTCCACAGCCACTCCCAGACACCTCAAACCACCCCACAGCTCCTGGCCAGGACTCTCCCAACCACTCCCTCCAATAGAAATGGCCCCAAAAGCCACAAAATGCCCTTTCCATCTCCCCCAACACCCACCCAAATTCTCTCCAAGCCACATAGCCCTGCCAGCACCCCAAAACGCCCTCACAGACTGCCCCAAAAGCCCCCCAAACCCCGTCCCAGCACCGTAAGTGGCTCCAAGGGACACAAAAGCCCCTCCCAGTCCCCCAAGGAGCCCCCAGACCCCCTCCCACCCCCCATGGCACTGACCAGGACAGGCTGGGGGACAGGAACATCCACAGCCCAGAGCAGCTCAGGCACTTCAGCAGCGATTTGGGCACTTGGGAGGTGACACCCCAAAGGGGGAGACCCAGGCCAGGGACAGGGACAGACAACCGGAATTCCTGGAGAACAGATGGGTTCAGGTGGACACTTTCTGCCAGCACAACTACGAGACTGTGGCCCCAATCTGCCTGGCTTCGCTGCCCCACAACATTCAGATCCTCCCAAATATTCCTCTGAACCCCAAATTCACCCCCAAATTGCAGGAAAATGGTGCTGCTTTAGATCTCTTTGTTTAATTTCTTTATTTTTACCCCAATTTTTGCTGTTCCAGTGGAATCAATACAGTAATTACTTAGGCTGCAGAAGATCTCCAAGAAAATCCAGGGTTGCTTGATACCAGCAGAAGAAAGAATTGGACAGATCAGATGAATATTTTAGGGTGTAAAGGTAAAAAATCAGCTCTTCCCAATGAATTTCCAATGTTGATCTGAGTCCCGATGGATGTTCTTGCCCCTGCGTTCACCCAGGTGCCAATGGGGATCCAGGAGAACGTGGAGAGCACCAGCCAGGGCTCTTCCCAACCTGGATCACAGGGAATGTGGGTCACCAGGGCTCTGCCAAACGTGGATGGAGTTGGAGCAGAGGACAAAGATCTTCCCACAGTCGGGGCACTCGCAGGGCTTCCCTTAGCGGTGCCTCCGTTGGTGTCTGGTCAAGTTTGAGCTCCAGGAGAAGCTCTTCCCACAGTGGGGACACTCGTAGGGCCTCTCCCCGGTGTGGATGCGCCGGTGGGTGACGAGGTCAGAGTTGTACCAGAAGCCCTTCCTGCAGTCGGGGCAGCGGAAGGGCCTCTCCTCTGTGTGAATCCGCTGGTGCAGGAGGAGATTGGAGCTGGTCTGAAACCTCTTCTCACACTCAGAACACTCGTAGGGCCTCTCCCCTGTGTGGATGCGCCGGTGGCGGATCAGGTTGGAGCTGTACCTGAAGCTCTTCCCACATTCCCCACACTTGTGGGGCCTCTCCCCGGTGTGGATCCTCTGGTGCTCGATCAGGTGGGAGCTCCGTCTGAAGCTCTTCCCACATTCCCCACACTTGTGGGGCTTCTCCCCATCGTGAAGCTGCTCATGAACCACCAGCTCTGACCTCTGGCTGGATCTCCGGCCGCCTTCCCGGCACAGGGTGGGTCTTTCCTCCTCAGAGCACCCTGGGCTGTGTTTGCAGCCCCTCCTCCTGTGGGATCTCCAGGGCTTTTCCTCCCTGTTGGATTCCTGTGCCGTGGAGCCGCTCAGAACGGCCTCTTCCACCAGGTTCTGCCACGGGGATTTGTCCTCCCTGGGCTCCATGCTCAGCTCCTTGTCTGGGGAGGAAGGACAAGGAGAGGATGGGATTTGCCTCCGGGCCACAGGGAAGGGGAAGGAGATCCCCCCAGTCCGTCCCCGGCAGGACGGCGTCGGCAGTGGGGTTGTCCTGCAGCCGGGGGCGATGCTGGGCTGGGAGATGGAGCAGGACAGAGGGGAAAGGGGCACTGACTTCCTCCTCACCTGCCTGGGCCTCCCAGGGCATCTTCCTCACAGCCTCCTCCTCCATCTGGCCAAGGGTTGGGAATGGGAAATCCTGGTTTGGGGAGAAACAAGGGATGAGCACATTGAGTTTGAAGGTCCCTCTGCCCAAGTCCATCTCTAGAAGTCACTGGGCACTGTGTGTCCATAAAAATCTGCTCTGAAAAAGCCTCTCAGCACTTCCCTCTCTCTGGTCTCTCCCCTTTGGTGTTTGGGGGCTCCCCCCTGTCCCAGCTGCTGGGGTCCCCCTCTTTTATTGGGGTCCCCCTCTCTACTTGGTCTCCACCTTCCCCAGGCTGCTGGGAGTCCAGGAATCCAAAAGCTCCCCCCTTTGGTCTTCCCACTTAGGGATGCTGGGGGTTATGGGATCCCCAGGTCCCTTCTCCCCTTATTCTCTGCTTCGGGGTGCAGGGGGTCCAAGGAGTCCCCCCTGTCCCTCTCCAGGCTGTTGAGGGTCCCGCGAATGGCGGCGCTCCCCCCTCTCTGGGCTCCCCACTTTGGGGCCCTGGGGGTCACAGGGGTTTGCTCCTCCAGACTGCCGGGGCTCCCCTGCTCCCGGTACTGCCCCTCTCTGCTCGTCCCACTCTGGGGCTCCCGAGGTTCCCCCTCCGGCTCTCCCAAGGGGTCCCGCAGCCCCCTGGCTCCGGGCTGGAGGTGGCCGTGCCTGACCTGGGCAGACCCAACCCCCACTACGGGGTGTACCCCACATCCCCCTGCCCGCTGCCAGGGCTCTGCTGGCACCGCCACCGGGACCCCCAGAAACACCTCCTGGGGACCCCAATGTCCTCACAAGGGGCATTTTCTGCTCACCTTTGGAGTTCTTCATTCTCCAAACATCCCCCCAAAAAACCCAACCCAGGGAACCCCCCGGGATATCTGGGCCGAGCTCCCCCTCCCCGGGCACCTGCGGGATGGGGGGTGATGATCCCACGGGTGGGGGCTGTGAATTCAGGGAGCGCTCAACCTCATGTGGGGAGTGACTGGGTCTGAACTGGGGGCAACTGGGTTCAACTGGAACCATACTGGAAGATAATGGGAGCAGCTGTGCCCATGCTGGGGTCATACTGGGATCTTACTGGAACTGACTGGGCTAATACTGGGAGTATCTGAGAGGGACTGTGATCATACTGGAATCAGACTGCGAGGGACTGGAAAGGTGCTGGACATGACTGGAACCATACTGGAGGTGACTGGGAGCAACAGAGACCATGCTGGGAGCAAATGGGATTGATCGTATTTGGAGTAACTTGGAGTGACAGGGATTCATACTGGGAGCAACTGGGCCCACACTGGGAGTGACAGGGAGTCACTCCCAGCATGACTGGAATAATACTGGGAGTACCTGGGAGTGACTGGGGGCATACTGGGGGTGACTGTAACCATACTGGGATTGACTGGGAGTGGCTGTGAGCAACTGGAATCGTGCTGAAAGAAACTGGGAAGAAGTGGGGGTGACTGGAATCATACTGGAATTGACTGGGAGTGGCTGTGAGCAACTGGAATCGTGCTGAAAGCAACTGGGTAGAAGTGGGAGTGACTGGGAGCATGCTAGGGGTGACTGGGATATACTGGGATATACTGGGAGTCACGGGGATCATACTGGAGGCTACTGGGCTCATGCTGGCATTGACAGGGAGCAACTGGGAACACCCTGGGCACCACTGGCATCATACTGGGAGTGACTGGGGCCTTGCTGGGATTATCGTGCGTGTCAGTGGGGTTTACTGGGAGCTACCAGGCCCATGCTGAGAGCCTACTGGGGATGCACTGGGAGGAACTGGGAATGATAGGATGCATGCTGGTGACAACTGGGATGTACTGGCAGTGACTGGGATAAATCTGGGGGCAACTGATCCATGCTGAGCTAACTGGGAGTGCCTGGGAATGACCACGAGAATGGTCAGGGCAACTGGGATATACTGGGAGTGTCCGAGACCATGCAGGTGGTGACTGGGACCACACTGGGTGTGACTGGGAATGTGCTGTGGGGAACTGGGACCATGCTGGGGGCAACTGCGGGCAAACATGAGTGACTGGGGCTCTGCTGGGCAAGACTGGTATCATACTGGGAGTGACTGGGACTATGCTGGGGCAACTGGGAGAACTGGGAATACACTGGGCAAAAGTGGGAGGAACTGGGAGCAACTGAGACTGTGCTGGGGGCAAATTGCATCCTAATGGAGAATGACTGGGAGTGACTGGGCTCATACTGGGAGCAACAGGGATTCTGCAGGGAGTGAGGGGAAGTGACCAGGATCATACTGGGATCATACTGGGCTCATACTGGAGCAGCCCTTTCCAGGCCCGGGACCCCCGAGCCCCTTTCCAGCCCCGGGACCCCTGAGCCCCTTTCCCAGCCCCGGGACCCCTGAGCCCCTTTCCCAGCCCCGGGACCCCCGAGCCCCTTTCCAGCCCCGGGACCCCCGAGCCCCTTTCCAGCCCCGGGACCCCCGAGCCCCTTTCCCGGCCCGGGACCCCCGAGCCCCTTTCCAGCCCCGGGACCCCCGAGCCCCTTTCCCGGCCCCGGCACCCCCGAGACCCTTTCCCAGCCCCGGGACCCCCGAGCCCCTTTCCCGGCCGTGCCGCCCCTGCAGCCCCCAGACCCCCCCGCCGGGGTCCCGCCAATCCCAGGGGTCCCCCCTCTCGGGCTCCCCGCTTTGGCCTTCTGGGGCTCTCCTCTCTCCGGGGTCCCGCTTAGGGAAGCCGCGGCTCTCCCGGGGCTCCCCAAAACCGGTGTCCCCCCGCCCCCGCCGGCCCCGCGCCGTCCCCACGGGGCCCCGGCAGAGCTCGGAGGGCCCGGCCCGGGAAGCCCAACCCCCACCGCGGGGGGACCCGCATCCCCCCGGCCCCGCCGGGGCTCTGCCGCCACCGCCACCCCCAAAAACACCTCCCGGGACCCCCCGATATCCGCCCCAGGGGCATCTGCGGCTCGCCTTTGGAGTCCCGCAAGCTCCAAACATCGCGCCGCCCGCCCCGACAGACAGCACGAAACAGCGAGCCCCAAATCGATTCCCTGCGAGCTCCAAATATCCCTCCCCCCTCCAAAAACACCGCCCGGCATGTTTGGGCCGAGCTCCCCCTCCCCGGGCACCTGCGGGATGCGGGGCGGGCGATGCTCCCGGCCCGAGCGGCTGCGGATCCAGAGAGCGCTGCCCGCACGTGGAGCCTCCTCCGCCTGCTCCGGCTCCTCCTTCTTCCCCCCGTGCCTCCTCTTCCTCCTCCTCTGGCCCGCCTCCTCCTCCTCCTGCCCTTCCTCCGTGCCTGCGGCCGCGGCCCGGGAGCTCTCGGGGCAGCGGGGCCGGGCCACGATGGGAAAGGGCTGGGTCACCCCAGAGCGAGCTGGGGCAGCGGAGCTTTGGGGCAACAACGGCAAAGGGGTGCGAGCAGGGGGATCCGGGCAGGTGGGACAGCGGCAAAGGGCTTCCAGTGGGGTCCCCCAGTTAAGCCCAGCACCCCAAAGCCCGTCCCAGCCTTCCCCGTGCCTTCCCCAGCCCCGGCTGAGTGCGGGGCTCAGCCCAGGAGGCGTCGCCGTTCGGGGCTCCCCCGAGTGCAGCAAACGGGAGAGTGCCCCCCGGGTGAATTTTTGGGGTTCGCTCTACCATCGGCGCTTTAAGATGCCCCGGTAAAGTCGGTGCCCACTGTAACTCCCGTTAAAAGGGCAACACCACTCCCGTTGATTCCAGCAGCGGAGCCCCGGCGGGGTTTGGGGGTCCCGGCAGGGTTTGGGGGTCCCGGGAGGGTTTGGGGGTCCCGGCAGGGTTTGGGGGTACCTGGGTGGTGCCGATGATGGCGATGGGGACCCCGTGCTGGGTGTGAACATTCGCGAGGGGCTCCTGGGGGGGTTTTGTGGGTCCCGGGGGTTTTTGGCGTCCCGGGGTTTTTCGGGGTTCCCGAGGGGAGTTTTCAGGGGTCTCAAAGTGGGGGTTTGGGTGATCCCGGGGAGAATATTTGGAGGTCCCAAGGCTGTTTTGGGGTCCCTGCCGGTGATGGAGATGGGGACCCCGTGCCAGGTATAAACCTTCTCAAGGGGGTCTGGGGGGTGTTGGGAGGTCCCGTGGAAATTTTGGTGTCCTGAGAGGGTTTTGGGGGGTCTGTATGGGGCTTTGCGGTCCTGGGGAGTTTTTGGAGAGTCCCGGGGATATTTTCGGGGTCCCAGGAGAGGTTGGGGTTCCCCGGGGGGGTGTTGGGGATTCCCGGGAGGTTTTGGGGTACCTGGGCGATGCCGGTGACAGAGCTGGGGACCCCGTGCCGGGTATGAACCTTCTCGCTGCACACGGGCAGCGTCAGCGTGTTCAGGGAGATCCTGGGGGCCCCGGGGGGTTCACCCCAAATCCCAGGGGACCCCAAGTGCTGAGGGACCCCTGAACTCCCCTCACCGCTGGATCTGCTGCAGGCAGGGGGGCACCAGCACTTGGCCCCCACCCCCCACTCTGACAGGGGGGCTGCAGAAGAAATCTGGGGGGCACAGACGGGTGAATGGGAACACCTGGGACCATGGTGGGATCATAGTGGGATCATCCTGGGAGTGACTGGGATCATACCGAGTGTAACTGAAAGTGACTGGGATCATACTGGGGGTGACTGGGAGCCCCAGGGCCCATGCTGGGAGTGACCTGGGCCCCACCCTGGGTGGAACTGGGGGAACTGGCCCAGCCGGGGCTCAGGGTTGTTCTCTCCCAGGGCTGCTGCCACCCCCGGCCCCAGAGAGCCGAGGGACAGGGGACAGCCGAGGGACAGGGGACAGCCAGGGAACACGGCCTGGCGCAGGGACACTGTGCTCCAGCACTCTGGGCTGTTGTGCCCGGGGCGTTGCCCTTGGGCTCCCAGGACAGGCAGAGGGGGCAGAATCCCCTCCAGGAGCTGTTGTTGGCTCGAAGCTTTGGTGTTGGACATTCCCGCGGAGCCACCTGCAGTGGCCGGAGCCCGGGCGGTGCCCGGTGCCACCAAAGCCGCTCCGTCAGTGCCCTCCTGCCCCGGGCAGGGCAGAGAACACCGAAGGAAAGGCCCGAGCTCGGCTCGGGGCAGGGAGAGGGCACTCCCCTGGCGCTGCCATGGGCACCACAGACCCGGCCTGGGGAAAGGATTGGGATTTATGTCCCAGTGAGTCGCAGCAGGGATCCCTTCTCATTTCACCGCTGTCATTTGATTGGCCATGAATTCCAATCATTTCCCCATGGAATTCCCATGGCAGTGGGCTGGGGGGAGATCCATCCATGGAATTCTCGCCTGACTGGGATGAGAGTGAGATCTGCCCATGGAAATTCCATGGGAATTCCTGCATTCCCAAGTGCCCCATTCCTGAATCCCACATTCCCATAGGAATTCCCCTCCCCCTCCCACACCCACCTTTGTGCTCCAGAGCCTCCTGACCACATCCGATGTATTCTGGGAGCTCTTCCACACAGGTGTTTCCCAGGTAATGCTTCATCTGCTCTGCCAGGATCCCTTTGGATTCCCAGCACCTCTGGGGGATCCGGATGGCACCGTCGGACACCGCAAAGCTCCCGGATGCCAGCTGGAAGGAGATGAAATCCCACCCGTCGTAGCCGTGCCGGTGGGATCCATGGACGCTCCGTTGGACAGGAGGTCGCAGCTGGAAACCACCTGCACCGTGGGGAGACCTGGGAACGAGGAGAGAACGGACCCATGGAGTCGTGTCCCAGCCCCACGGAGCCCCTTGCAGCTCCCTGCATTCCTATGCCAGGCACGCAGATCCCATCCCACTCCCACAGATCCCATTCCCACAGATCCCAGCCCAGCCCCCGGCTCCCCCCACTCCCCCCGCTCTGGTTGTACCGGCCCCGTCTCCAGGTCACTGTCGGCCGCGTGCCGGTTCCTCTCCTTGAGCCGGGTCTGGCCATCCCAATATCCCGGGTCTGGCTATCCCAATATCCCGGGTCTGGCCATCCCAGTATCCCGGGTCTGGCCATCCCAGTGTCCCGGGTCTGGCTATCCCAATGTCCCGGGTCTGGCCATTCCAATATCCCGGGTCTGGCCATCCCAGTATCCCAGGTCTGGCCATCCCAATATCCCGGGTCTGGCTATCCCAGTATCCTGGGTCTGGTTATCCCAATATCCCAGGTCTGGCCATCCCAATATTCCGGGTCTGGCCATCCCAATATCCCGGGTCTGGCTATCCCAAGATCCCGGCTCGGCTCCCGCTCCCATCCCCGTGCCTGTGGCTCCATCCGGCCCCGCTCGCTGTGGCAGCGCTCGGAGGGGGTCCCGTCCACGTCCCCGTGATCAGGGACTGGGGGACCCCCGGGCCGGGCCCTGACAGCGCCACTTCCAGGTACTGCAGGGAGTGGAGAACTGGGGGGACACAGAGATCTGGGGGGTGGGAGTTTGGGGATCCAGGGGGTCTGCAGGTCAAGGAAAGGGGGCGCTTGAAGAGCTGGGAGAGCTGGGAAGGAGGTTCAGGGGCTCAGAGTCAAGGAAAGGGGGTGCAGGGACTGGGAGAGGTGGGATGGGGTGTTCAGGGAATCCTGTGCCCAGGAAAGGGGGTGCCAGGGGCCCTCAGTGTGAGGAAAAGAGGTGCTGGGAGGCTGGGAAATGCAGGAATGGGGGCCCAGGGGTCCCAGGGTAAAGGAAAAGGGTGGGTCTGGGAGAGGGGGTGGCCAGGAAAAGGCTGGGTTGGTGCCGGATAAGGGGGTGCAGGGGGGTCTCAGTGCCGGGCAAAGGGGTAAAAGGGCGTCTCGGTTCTCAGGAATGGGGGTCCAGGGGGGTCTCAGGGCCGGGAAATGGGGGCCAGGGACATGGAGAGGCAGAAGGGAGTTCCAGGGGCTCCCTGTGCCCAGGGAAGGGGGGTAACAGGGTGGGGACTCCCGGGAAGGGGGAGTTCAGGGGGTCTCTGGTTTTGCAGAAAGGTGGGGCTGGGGGCTGGGAAAGGCAGGAATGGGGGTCCGAGGTGTTCCAGGGCATCCCAGGGTCAAGCACACGGGAGGTCTGGAGGCTGGGAGACATGGGATGGCCGGGAAAAGGGGAGCAGGGGGGTCCTGATGTCCGGCAGTAGGGGATTCAGGGGAGTCCCTGTGCAGGATGAGGGGTTCAGGGGGGTCCCGGGGGTGCTGGGGTCCCAGTCCCCCCTCGCCGCCCCAGGAGCCCCCAGCCCCAGCGCTGGAGCCATCGCGCTGCTCCGGGCAGATCCCGGCGGCGCAGGCTGGGAGATGCGGCAGTGCCCGAGGGAGGGCGGGGGAACGGGGGGATCACTTCCAGCTGTCCCAGGGAAGGCTCTGTAAATCCCAGTCAATCCCAGTCGCTCCCAGTGTGTTCCCAGCCACCCCAGTATGGCTACAGACACTCCCAGTACATCTCAGTTCCCATCAGCATGCACCCTGTCACCCCCAGCATGCTCCCAGTCACTCCCAGTATGGTTACAGACACTCCCAGTACATCCCAGTTCCTGTCAGCATGCACCCTGTCACCCCCAGCATGCTCCCAGTCACTCCCACCTCCTCCCAGTTGCTTTTAGCACGATTCCAGTTGCTCACAGCCACTCCCAGTCAATCCCAGTATATCCCAGTTACCCTCAGCATGTCCGTAGTCATTCCCCGACACTCCTGGCGGCTCCAGTGAGGTGTTAGCTATCCCAGTATGATCCCAGTCATGCCCAGAATATCCCAGTTGCCTCCAGCATGCATCCAGTCATTCCCAGTTACTCCCAGTTGCTTGCAGCATCATCCCAGTTTCTCTCAGTTGCTCCCAGTAGGCCAAGGTGTGATCCCAGTTGCTCCCTTTCAACACCAATATGATCCCAGTCACCTCCAGTATGATCCTTGTCACATGCCAGCATTGCCAGTATGGTCCCATTATCATTCCAATTGCTTCCAATCACTCCCAGTATGGTCCCAATTGCCTCCAGCATGGTTCCAGTTGCTTCCTAGATCAACCCAGTCAGTCCCAGTATGATGCCATTTGCTCCCAGTTGCTCCCAGTCACCCCCAGTAGGGGGGATGATATGCATGGTGTGTTCCCAGTCACTCTCAGATACTCCCAGTATTAGTCCAGTCGCTCCCAGTATGATCCAAATGTGACCCCAGTGTGCTCCCAGTCGCTGCCAGTATGAACCAGTTGTGCCTCACATGGTTCCAGTTGCTCTCTTTCACCCTCACTTTTGTTCCAGTCACTCCCAGTCTCTCCCAGTGTACCTCAGTTCCCTCCAGCATATTCCCAGTCACTCCCAGTTCCTTCCAGCATGATCCCATTTGCTCACAACCACTCCCAGCCAGTCTCAGCATAGTCACACTCACTGCCAGTATGATCCCAGCCACCTCCAGCATGATCCCAGTTATCCCAGTTCATTGCAGTATAAGCCCAGTTGCTTCCAGTCATGCCCAGCATGCACCCAGTCACTCCCAGTTCTTCCCAGTTGCTCCTAGCATGATCCCAGTCACTCCCAGTGTATCCCATTTGCCCCCAACATGGTCTCAATTGCCCCCTGCAGGCTCCTACTCACTCCCAGTATGATCCCAGTATGATCCCAGTACAAACCAGTCACTGCCAGTGGTGCCATTCCTGGGATCCCCCAGCCCTTTCTGCGTTCCCCCCTCCCGGCTCTCCAGGCTCCCCAGAGGAGCCCCAAGGGCTGCAAGTCCCCACCCAGGGCCCCCAGAAGGGCCCAGTTTGGATGTGCAGCCCCCAGTTTTCCCAGTTTCCCTCTCCTTTCCCCGGGCCGGGTTCCCCCGCCCCCAGCGGGTGGGAGCAGCCGAGAGCCCCGCGCTGCCCATCCCGACCTGTCCCGGCTCCATCCCCGCTGCTCCCGCGGGCTGCCAGGGGCTCGGGAACGGGGGACCCAGGGCATGGCTGGAGCTGGGGGAGGAGGAGGAGGGATGGGAGAGGAGGGAGGATGAAGAAGGAGAGCGAGAAGGGATGGAAGCAGGAGAAGGAGGTGGGATTAGGGAGGAGGAGGGATGGAAGAGGAGGAGCAGGAGGAAGAGGAGAGACAAAGGAGGATGAAGAAAAGGAGAAGGATCCACGAGGTCGAGTGCTCCCTGAATTCGCAGCCCCCTCCACCCGTGGGATCATCGCCCCCCATCCCGCAGGTGCCCGGGGAGGGGGAGCTCGGCCCAGATATCCCGGGGGGGTCCCTGGGTTGGGTTTTTTGGGGGGATGTTTGGAGAATGAAGAACTCCAAAGCTGAGCAGAAAATGCCCCTTGTGAGGACATTGGGGTCCCCAGGAGGTGTTTCTGGGGGTCCCGGTGGCGGTGCCAGCAGAGCCCTGGCAGCGGGCAGGGGGATGTGGGGTACGCCCCGTGGTGGGGGTTGGGTCTGCCCGGGTCAGGCACGGCCACCTCCAGCCCAGAGCCAGGGGGCTGCGGGACCCCTTGGGAGAGCCGGAGGGGGAACCTCGGGAGCCCCAGAGTGGGACGAGCAGAGAGGGGCAGTACCGGGAGCAGGGGAGCCCCGGCAGTCTGGAGGAGCGAACCCCTGTGACCCCCAGGGCCCCAAAGTGGGGAGCCCAGAGAGGGGGGAGCGCCGCCATTCGCGGGACCCTCAACAGCCTGGAGAGGGGCAGGGGGGACTCCTTGGACCCCCTGCACCCCGAAGCAGAGAATAAGGGGAGAAGGGACCTGGGGACCCCATAACCCCCAGCATCCCTAAGTGGGGAGACCAAAGGGGGGAACTTTTGGATTCCTGGACTCCCAGCAGCCTGGGGAGGGTGGAGACCAAGTAGAGAGGGGGACCCCAATAAAAGAGGGACCCCCAGCAGCTGGGACAGGGGGGAACCCCCAAACACCAAAGGGGAGAGACCAGAGACAGGGAACTCCTGAGAGGCTTTTTCAGAGCAGATTTTTATGGACACACAGTGCCCAGTGACTTCTAGAGATGGACTTGGGCAGAGGGACCTTCAAACTCAACGTGCTCATCCCTTGTTTCTCCCCAGACTAGGATTTCCCATTCCCAACCCTTGGCCGGATGGAGGAGGAGGCTGCGAGGAAGAGGAAGATGCCCCGGGAGCCCCAGGCAGGTGAGGAGGAAGTCAGTGCCCCTTTCCCCTCTGTCCTGCTCCATCTCCCAGCCCAGCATCGCCCCCGGCTGCAGGACAACCCCGCTGCCGATGCCGTCCTGCCGGGGACGGACTGGGGGGATCTCCTTCCCCTTCCCTGTGGCCCGGAGGCAAATCCCATCCTCTCCTTGTCCTTCCTCCCCAGACAAGGAGCTGAGCATGGAGCCCAGGGAGGACAAATGCCCGCGGCAGAACCTGGTGGAAGAGGCCGTTTTGAGCAGCTCCACGGTGCAGGAATCCAATGGGGAGGAAAAGCCCTGGAGATCCCACAGGAGGAGGGGCTGCAAACGCAGCCCAGGGTGCTCTGAGGAGGAAAGACCCACCCTGTGCGGGGAAGGTGGCCGGAGATCCAGCCAGAGGTCAGAGCTGGTGGTTCATGAGCAGCTTCACAATGGGGAGAAGCCCCACAAGTGTGGGGAATGTGGGAAGAGCTTCAGGTGGAGCTCCCACCTGATGGAGCACCAGGGGATCCACTCTGGGGACAGGCCCTACGAGTGTGGGGAATGTGGGAAGAGCTTTAGCCAGAGATGCACCCTGATCCAGCACCAGAGGTTCCACACTGGGAAGAGGCCCTATGAGTGTGGGGAATGTGGGAAGAGCTTTGTCACAATCTCCAACCTACGTATCCACCAGAGGATCCACACCGGGGAGAGGCCCTACGAGTGTCCCGAGTGTGGGAAGAGGTTTCAGACCAGCTCCAATCTCCTCCTTCACCAGCGGATTCACACGGATGAGAGGCCCTTCCGCTGCCCCGAATGCAGGAAGGGCTTCAAGCAAAACTCCCACCTCGTCAGGCACCGGCGCATCCACTCTGGGGAGAGGCCCTACGAGTGTCCCCACTGTGGGAAGAGCTTCTCCAGGAGCTCTCACTTGACCCAACACCAACGGAGGCACCGCTAAGGGAAGCCCTGCGAGTGCCCCCACTGCGGGAAGAGCTTTGTCCTCTGCTCCAACTCCATCTCCCATCAGAGGAGCCACGTTGGGCAGAGCCCTGGTGACCCACATTCCCTGTGATCCAGGTTGGGAAGAGCCCTGGCTGGTGCTCTCCACGTTCTCCTGGATCCCCGTAGGCACCTGGGTGAACGCAGGGGCAGGAACATCCATCGGGACTCAGATCAACATTGGAGATTCATTGGGAAGAGCTGATTTTTGACCTTTACACCCTAAACAATTTCATCTGCTCTGTCCAATTGTTTCTTCTGGTGGCTGCGGAGACAAACAATGGACTCTACACGATTCGGTGTGAATCAGGCAGAAGCCATTTTATTGATGACCTACTGTCCCTCATATACAGTTCTTGCTTTCCCTACACGCGATCGTGCCTAATTATTATGGGTTCAGGGCTATTTTCACACGCTGCTTTATGCTTTGTGATTGGCTCTTGTCTGTGTGTCACATTGTCTGTCGTGTATGTCACAACTGTCCTTCAGTTTGCCTTTTCTTATCCTTTTCTTCCTTTGCTTCTTCCTCATTCACATCCTCCCCAGTGCTGCTTGTTCCTTTCTCACAACCTCCCCACGGACTCTTCCCCTGTGTAGGTGCTCAAGTCCTTCTGTCTTACGTGCTCTGGTTCTTCTCTTTTATGGCTGGTTCACATTATGTCCATTTCCTAGTAAAAACATGGTTTCCACAGTCTCGAAGCATCAATGGGTCCCACTGAGCTCCATGCCCACCACTGGCTCCTCATGGACTCCTTGGAGGAGAGAATTGGGGGCCAGGATTGCACAAAGCTCTCAGAGACTCCCAGGCAAAAGCCAAAGCCAAAGTCCTTTGAAAACCCTGCAGTCCCTGGGAGCATTGAGGAGCCCCCAGGGCCATTCCTGACCAAGGCTCCCCAGGGACTCCTTCCAGCAGATCCCTGAGGCCACTGGGATGTGGGGGGATGCTGAGGGCAGGACAAGGGGCTGACAGTGCCCAGCCTTGCTGGGGCTGTGCCAAGAGGCCCCAGGGCCTCAGGACAAGGTGTCTCCTCCCAGCGCTTGGTGGCCCAGACGCTGCTGTGCCCCAGGGCACCAAGACTTGGCTTCTCTTTGTCCCCCCTGTCATCCCTGCCTCCAGTTCTCTGCTCTGACTGGAGCCTGGGGACACTTTCTCAGTCGTGTCCCTCACTGGGACCCATGAAAACTTCCAGAAACTTTGAAGTTCAATTCTGGCTGGAATCCTTGAGAGGTTTGTGCCAGTCCCTGTCAGGGACTGATGTTCAGGGCCTCAGCACCAAGGGTCGAGAGGGTCATTGCAGTCCTTGTGCTGTGTGTGTGCTGCTGAGCTGGGCCGGGCTCCTGGCACAGAGGCAGCTCCTGGCAAGCGGCAGCGCTGCAGAGAGACAGCTCTGGCCAGGAGCAGCTCCTGGGCACAGCCCAGCAGGGCTGGGGCACTGCCTGCAGCCAGCCCGGGCACAGCACAGAGGCACACAGGGCTGAAACTCAGCCGGGGCTGGGAAGGGGCTGGGAAGTGACTGCAGGAGAATCACTCCCAGCCCCTGGCACAGGAAGCCTCAGGCTGCAGGACACGGCAGCTGCAGCTCCTGGAGGGATCTCCTAAAGCTGCAGCATCCCCGTGCCTACGGATTCTGTGAGTACAACTCAGAGCATCTCGAGTGCAGGGGAGGTGAAATGCTCATGAGCCTCTGACGGGCTGAGGGTTTCTGATCACTCCCAGAATATTTCCAATACAAGGATTTTGATAGAAATGAGGAAATTTCCTGAGACTTTGTTTTCAGTTTCCTGCCATTGGAGAATGGTGGGGAGGGAGGATAAATATTAAAGGTGTTATGAATTTTGTCAGGTCCCTGGGACATCCAAACTGTTCCTTTCAGTGATCAGCAGGTGCACAGGAGATGCCTCCTGTGCTTTCAGCCACTCCTGTGCCCATGGACAGCACCAGCATCACCTTGGCTGGACCCATCAGGCTCAGTCTGAGCTGTCCTTTCTCCCAGCTGCAAACAGAACCTGCCCCAGCCAGTGCCCTGCACACAGGCAGGTTTCTGTAGGGCCAAGGAGAGTGCACAGAGATTTGGGGTCTGTGAGTGCTGGCAAGGAGAGATCATGCAGAGGGAAAAGCTCCAGGAGGAAAATCCCCAGGAAGCAGAGATGAGATCAGGGAAGGAGAGAAAACAAAGCCAGCAATGTGTCAGGGAGAGTTTAGAGATCCCCACAGGATCCCCTCCAGTGCAGCCCCTCCCTCTGAACAAGCCCCCTCCCTCCTGTGCTCCCCAGCCAAGCCTCTGCCCTCAGGGCTGGGGGTCCAAGGCGTGAAGGCCCTCCTGGGCAGGCAGAGCTGCAGCAGAGCCGTGGGGCAGCTCTGCAGCCCTGGGCCCAGTTCCCTCTGCAGAGCTGTCCTGGGTTGCAGTGTATTCTATTACCATCCCCATCAGCCGTTGAAATCAGGTGGGGCAGTGTTTCCTTGCCTCCTCCCCCCAGACTATCTTGCTGTTAATGGCCCATCATTGTCCTGCCGCATGACTCATAGATAACTCCCTCTGGACTATCATCTGTTAATGAGCCCAATCAACACCTGGCCTTATGACTCATTACCCCATTGTGAGATGCTCCACCCAGAGGGAGGAACCAAGCATCCCAGCGTGGATATAAGCTGAGGTTGAAAACCAGAGAGGGGACCTTTCCACTGGATTTCCAGAGGACAGGAGCTACACAGCCACCGGACCTTCTGAGGAAGAGCAGACCCTTTTCTACAGGATCACCGCTTCAGAGGACTGCAGCCATAATTCTAGCAGACTGCTACCACCACCCTGCCTAACAGGGACTCAGGTTGTATCTTGACTCTGTCAGTTTGAACCAGTGTTTTCTTTTAGTTGTTTTTTTTTCTTTCCTTTTCTTTAAACTTCCCCATTAAATTGTTATTCTGACTTGGTGCCTCCCACTGGTTTGTTTTCAAACTAGTACATAATTTGGCGCCCAATGTGGGGCAGCTCTGAGAGAAAGTCAGAATTACAATTTTGTGTTAACAGAAACCTATTCACCATGGTGCTCAGCTTGTCTACGTGGGTACTGTATCTTGCTCTCTATATTTTTCCTCACATGGGGAACTACCTGCCTGTAGTATTACTCCTGTTAAAACCAGGGAATGGTATGAGAATTGCTTTAATGGTTTATTATGTCTACAGCATGATAACCTGCGAGGCGATGAATACCATTCGGAGTATATACTCAGTTTTGTTTGGCTGTCCTAGTCTGGGCTCCTATGTCTGGGATCTCCTCAACAATCGCACCCAGCCCCTGGTGGGAGGAGTAGAGAGTGGTTTCTTCCAGCCTTTCAGGCCAGGCACAGCAGTTTTTGAAAATATTGAATTTCCTCTGGATGTCAAAGACGGCATAAACTTGCTGTCAGTTCTGCTTTGTCTTCTCTGTACAGCCTGCACCATGTACACCATGCTTAGGATCAGAGCCATGGCACAGCATCCTCAGGATGAGGGAGGGAAAAAGAGCAGAGCAACAAACATCATGCCTACGCAGACTGACACAGAGGAGAAAGGAACCAAATGCAAAGCAACAGCGTCCATGTCTACTCAGACTGTCACCGAGGAGAAAGAACTCAGATGCAAGACAACGGCGTCCATGTCTACGCAGACTGACACCGAGGAGAAGGGAACCAAATGCAAAGCAACAGCGTCCATGTCTACGCAGACTGACACAGAGGAGAAAGAAACCAAATGCAAAGCAACAGCGTCCATGTCTACGCAGACTGACACCGAGGAGAAAGGACCCAGATGCAAGACAACAGCGTCCATGTCCACGCAGACTGACACCGAGGAGAAGGGAACCAAAAGCACTCTCAGTGTCCCCATGCAAACCGTCACCGAACCAGAACAGCCTAAACCAATTGCAGTTGCCCCCGTTCAGAAGAAGAAATCAAAAAGCAAATCAGCCCGCATTGTGACTGACGAGGATGCAGCAGGACCTTCGCACCCAGCAGAAGAGGCAGAGCCAGAGATCATCACTCGGTCACTATCCCTGGGTGAGCTGCGTGACCTGCGGAGGGAATTCACCCGCCAGACGAACGAGTCTATCCTGACCTGGCTGCTCCGCATCTGGGACGCTGCAGCCAATGACACCATTCTGGACGGAAGTGAGGCCAGGCAGCTGGGATCTCTGTCCCGGGATGTGGTCATTGACCAGGGGATCGGGAGAACCCAAGAAGCTCTCAGCCTCTGGCGGCGACTGCTTACAAGTGTAAGGGACAGGTACCTTTGTAAAGAAGACCTCCAGGTGCACCAAGGGAAATGGAGCACAATGGAACAAGGTATCCGGTGCCTGAGGGAATTGGCTGCGCTGGAGATCATTTTCTCAGAAGACGAGAGATTTCCTAAGAGCCCAGATGGTGTCCAGTGCACGTCACAGATGTGGTTGAGGTTCGCACGCCTTGGACCAGAGATATACTCCCGTTACCTGGCAACGCTGCAATGGAGGGAAGGCGAGGACAGGGTGGGCGTCTTGGTGAACAAGCTGAGGATTTACGAGGACACCGTCACAGCCCCGTTTCGCACCCATGTCTCATCCGTGGAAACAAGTCTTTTGGCTGAGCAAGTCCGGAGCTTGATTGAAGAAGGCCATCAGAAACTGAAAAAGGAACTTAAGGAAGAGATTTACCCGATCTCGCCAGAACCAACAAGAGTCTCTGCCATTAGGAGCCGGCGTCCCCCAACCAGGGAGAGAGGATACACCCCACGAGGTAACCTCTGGTTTTTCCTTCAGGAACATGGAGAAGACATGAGTAAGTGGGATGGAAAACCCACCTCCTCCTTAGCAGCTCGGGTACGTGAACTAAAAAGAGGGACAACTACCACAAGAAGCGCATCTAGAGTCAATATTGCTCCGGTCTCTCGCACACAGAACTCCAGACGGTACCGGAATGATAATATGACCGATCCTCTTGAAGGGACCTCAGGAACGTATTCACCGGAAGGGAGCAACATGCAACATGACCAGGAATAGAGGGGCCCTGCCTCTAGCCAGGTAGAGGAAAGGGAGAATCGGGTCTTTTGGACTGTGTGGGTCCGATGGCCTGGCACATCTGACCCACAAAAATACACGGCTTTGGTTGACACCGGTGCTCAATGTACTCTGATGCCATCAAGGTATGTGGGAGCAGAACCCATTTCTATTTCTGGAGTGACAGGAGGATCCCAGCAGCTGACTGTACTGGAAGCTGAAGTGAGTTTAACTGGGAATGAGTGGCAGAAACACCCCATCGTGACTGGCCCGGAGGCCCCGTGCATTCTCGGCATAGACTATCTCAGAAATGGGTATTTCAAGGACCCAAAAGGACATCGTTGGGCTTTTGGGATAGCCGCTGTGGAGACAGAAGATATCAGACAACTGAGTACACTGCCTGGCCTCTCAGATGACCCCTCTGCTGTGGGACTGCTGAGAGTTGAAGAACAACAGGTGCCAATCGCCACAGCAACAGTGCACCGTCGGCAATACCGCACCGACAGAGACTCTGTGGTTCCCATCCATGAGATGATTCGCAAACTGGAGAGCCAAGGGGTGGTCAGCAAGGCCCATTCACCTTTCAACAGCCCTATATGGCCAGTGCGTAAGTCCAGTGGAGAATGGAGGCTGACGGTGGATTACCGTGGCCTGAATGAGGTCACGCCACCATTGAGCGCCGCTGTGCCGGACATGTTGGAACTTCAGTACGAGCTGGAGTCCAAAGCAGCGAAGTGGTACTCTACTATTGACATTGCCAATGCCTTCTTCTCCATTCCTTTGGCAGCAGAATGCAGGCCCCAGTTTGCTTTTACCTGGAAGGGTGTGCAATACACCTGGAATCGACTGCCCCAGGGGTGGAAGCACAGTCCCACCATTTGCCACGGACTGATCCAGACTGCATTGGAAAAGGGTGAGGCTCCAGAACATCTGCAATACATCGATGACATCATTGTGTGGGGAAACACAGCAAAGGAAGAGTTTGAGAAAGGAGAGAAAATCATCCAGATTCTCCTGGAAGCTGGCTTTGCCATCAAAAGGAGCAAAGTCAAGGGACCTGCTCAAGAGATCCAGTTCCTGGGAGTAAAGTGGCAAGATGGACGGCGTCAGATTCCCACTGAGGTCATCAATAAGATCACTGCGATGTCTCCACCGACCAACAAGAAGGAAACACAAGCTTTCCTAGGCGCCATAGGTTTCTGGAGGATGCACATTCCCGAGTACAGCCAGATCGTGAGTCCTCTCTACCTGGTTACCCGCAAGAAGAACGATTTCCACTGGGGCCCTGAACAGCAGCAAGCCTTCGCCCAGATCAAGCAGGAAATCGCTCATGCGGTAGCCCTTGGCCCAGTCAGAACAGGACCAGAGGTGAAGAACGTGCTCTACTCTGCAGCCGGGAACAATGGTCTGTCCTGGAGCCTCTGGCAGAAGGTGCCTGGTGAGACTCGTGGCCGACCACTGGGATTCTGGAGCCGAAGCTACAGAGGGTCTGAAGCCAACTACACTCCCACAGAGAAGGAAATCTTGGCAGCCTATGAAGGAGTCCAAGCTGCCTCTGAGGTAATTGGCACTGAAGCACAGTTGCTTCTGGCACCCCGACTACCGGTGCTGGGTTGGATGTTCAAGGGAAAGGTTCCTTCCACGCATCACGCCACCGACACCACATGGAGCAAATGGATCGCCCTCATCACACAGCGTGCCCGTATTGGAAACCCAAATCGCCCTGGGATTCTAGAAATTATAACAAACTGGCCTGAAGGTGAGACTTTTGGATTATCTTCTGAAGAAGAGGAAGAGCAAGTGACTCGTGCTGAGGAAGCCCCACCATATAATGAGCTACCGGAGACTGAAAGACGTTATGCCCTCTTCACTGATGGTTCCTGCCGAATTGTAGGCGCTAACCGAAAGTGGAAAGCTGCAGTATGGAGCCCCACACGACGAGTTGCACAAGCTACCGAGGGACAAGGTGGATCGAGTCAGGTTGCAGAGCTTAAAGCCGTCCAGCTGGCTTTGGATATTGCTGAACGAGAGAAGTGGCCGAGGCTCTATCTCTACACCGACTCGTGGATGGTAGCTAATGCTCTGTGGGGATGGCTGGATCGCTGGAGAAAGGCCAACTGGCAGCGCAGAGGGAAACCCATCTGGGCCGCTGAGATTTGGCAGGACATCGCCACCCGAGTAGAGAAGCTGACCGTGAAGGTTCGACACGTGGATGCGCACGTACCCAAGAGTCGGGCTAATGAAGAGCATCGCAACAACGAGCAGGTGGACCGAGCTGCTAAGGTGAAAGTATCTCAGGTGGATCTGGACTGGCAGCACAAGGGAGAATTATTCCTAGCTCGTTGGGCCCATGATGCCTCTGGTCATCAGGGGAGAGATGCAACATACCGATGGGCCCGTGACCGAGGGGTGGACCTTTCCATGGACAGCATCTCACAGGTCATCCACAGTTGTGAGACCTGTGCTGCAATCAAACAGGCCAAGCGGGTGAAGCCTCTGTGGTACGGTGGACGATGGTCAAAGTACAGGTATGGGGAAGCCTGGCAGGTTGATTACATCACCCTTCCCCAAACCCGCCAAGGCAAGCGCTACGTGTTGACCATGGTTGAAGCGACAACTGGATGGCTGGAGACCTACCCTGTGCCTCATGCTACAGCCCGGAACACCATCCTGGGCCTGGAAAAGCAAGTCCTGTGGAGACATGGCACCCCTGACAGGATCGAGTCGGACAACGGGACTCATTTTAAGAACAGCCTCATCAACACCTGGGCCAGAGAACACGGTATTGAATGGATATATCATATTCCTTATCATGCACCAGCTGCCGGAAAAGTTGAACGCTGCAATGGACTACTTAAAACCACCCTAAAGGCACTTGGTGGGGGGACCTTCAAAAATTGGGAAGTGAACTTAGCAAAGGCCACCTGGATGGTCAATACCCGAGGGTCCATCAATCGAGCTGGTCCCGCCGAGTCTGAACCCTTGCACACAGTGGATGGAGATAGAGTCCCTGCGGTACACCTGAGGGGTATTTTAGGAAAGACTGTTTGGATCAATCCCACCTCAGGCAAAGGCAAACCCATCCGTGGGATTGTCTTTGCTCAAGGACCTGGTTGCACTTGGTGGGTAATGCAAAAAGATGGGGAAACCCATTGTGTACCGCAAGGAGACCTAATCTTAGGTGAGAACGGTGCGTAGGGTTTCATTGTGTGTATATATATATATATATATATATATATATATACACACATATGTATGTGTAGAGTTTAAAGAAGGTATTGATTTGGGATGATGTAGATGGTAATAGAATAAGGGGTGGATAATGTCCTGGGTTGCAGTGTATTCTATTACCATCCCCATCAGCCGTTGAAATCAGGTGGGGCAGTGTTTCCTTGCCTCCTCCCCCCAGACTATCTTGCTGTTAATGGCCCATCATTGTCCTGCCGCATGACTCATAGATAACTCCCTCTGGACTATCATCTGTTAATGAGCCCAATCAACACCTGGCCTTATGACTCATTACCCCATTGTGAGATGCTCCACCCAGAGGGAGGAACCAAGCATCCCAGCGTGGATATAAGCTGAGGTTGAAAACCAGAGAGGGGACCTTTCCACTGGATTTCCAGAGGACAGGAGCTACACAGCCACCGGACCTTCTGAGGAAGAGCAGACCCTTTTCTACAGGATCACCGCTTCAGAGGACTGCAGCCATAATTCTAGCAGACTGCTACCACCACCCTGCCTAACAGGGACTCAGGTTGTATCTTGACTCTGTCAGTTTGAACCAGTGTTTTCTTTTAGTTGTTTTTTTTTCTTTCCTTTTCTTTAAACTTCCCCATTAAATTGTTATTCTGACTTGGTGCCTCCCACTGGTTTGTTTTCAAACTAGTACAAGAGCACAGGGCTGGGAGCAGCTGCCCGGCCCTGGGGGCTCTGGGAGGGGGCACAGCTGGCTCAGGGTGACGCTGGCCCCAGTGCCCGGCTGTGGGCAGGGCTGTCAGTGCAGCCAGGGCAGCAGCTCAATCTCCCTTTGTCCAGTGCCAGCTCTGGGACTCTTGGCTCTCTCCCTGAGGTTTCCTTCCAAGCTGGGAGTTTCCTCCAGGATGCAAACATGTCCTGGAGCATCTTTGTGTTATCTGAAAGGCCCAGAGAGAGGAGAAAAGCAGAGATGCTACAAGTGTGCAAATGCTGTCGGGTTGGTGAAATGAGCCAGGGGTGTCCTCGGCTACAAATGTGGTGCTGAGACCTTGAGAGAGGGACGGACATTTGGGGGTCTGTGGTGGATCCATCTGCTCCCAGCAGCACCCGGTGATCTTTAAGGGAAACATGGGAGGGTGAACATTCTGCATTTGAGAAAAGTGAAACCGAGAAACTCTGAGCAGGTCAGAATGACAGAGCACCTCCCCTGAGTCTCCACTCATCATCTTGCCTTGCAAAAGTTGCTCTGTTCTCCCTGAGGGCAGCAGAAATGCTGAGGATTTCTGATATCCAAGAATACCAGGAGAGATATGGGCAGAGATTAAAAACAAAAACCTCAGAACTCTTAAACACAAAAGGGTGTCTGTGTGTGTTCCAGGGGAGGGTGGATGGGAAATGGCTTTGGTTGTGGTTACAGATCTCCTCTAACTCTTCATTGTTTCATTCCTCATGAACAGGTGCCCATGGCCAGACACAGCCAATGTGCAACAGCAGCTCCATCAGCCCCTTCCTCCTGCTGGCATTGGCAGACACGCGGCAGCTGCAGCTCCTGCACTTCTGCCTCTTCCTGGGCATCTCCCTGGCTGCCCTCCTGGGCAGCGGCCTCATCATCAGCGCCGGAGCCTGCGGCCAGCACCTGCACAGCCCCATGTTCTTCTTCCTGCTCAGCCTGGCCCTCACCGACCTGGGCTCCATCTGCACCACTGTCCCCAAGGCCATGCACAATTCCCTCTGGGGCACCAGCCACATCTCCTACTCAGCATGTGCTGCTCAGGTGTTTTTCTTTCTGTTCTTCCTCTCAGCAGAGGATTTCCTCCTCACCATCATGTGCTACGAGCGCTACGTGTCCATCTGCAAAGCCCTGCACTACGGGACCCTCCTGGGCAGCAGAGCTTGTGCCCACATGGCAGCAGCTGCCTGGGCCAGTGCCTTTCTCTACGCTCTCCTGCACACGGCCAATACATTTTCCCTGCCCCTGGGCCAGGGCAATGCCCTGGGCCAGTTCTTCTGTGAAATCCCACACATCCTCAAGCTCTCCTGCTCACACTGCCACCTCAGGGAGCTCGGGCTTGTTGTGTTTTCCATCTGTTTAACTTTTGGTTCTTTTGTGTTCATTGTTTTCTCCTATGTGCAGATCTTCAGGGCCGTGCTGAGGATCCCCTCTGAGCAGGGCCGGCACAAAGCCTTTTCCACGTGCCTCCCTCACCTGGCCGTGCTCTCTCTGTTCCTCAGCACTGTTATGTTTGCCCACCTGAAGCCCCCCTCCATCTCCTCCCCATCCCTGGATGTGGCCCTGTCAGTTGTGTACTCGGTGGTGCCTCCAGCCCTGAACCCCCTCATCTACAGCCTGAGGAACCAGGAGCTCAGGGATGCCCTGAGGAAAAGGATCACGGGTTGTTTTCAGCAGCAATAAACTCTCATTCTCCTGACCTTGGAGCTGCTCTGATGTGACTCATTAATGCCCACTCTGTGTCCTGTGTTTGTTGCTGCTGACACAGGTGTTACGCTGCTGTGAATTTGTTCTCACAAAAATCTTTGTCTGTTCCATTTTTAATTTGGTATTTGCCTTTCCAGTGTGACCCAGAGACTGTATAAGCGGGGAGCTGCACTACACTATGTGTGTGCTGGAACAAAAGAAAGAGCCCTGTGTTGTCTTGTTTCCCTGGCATCTTTCCTCCCTGACTTCTCTGGAGCTGCAGGGTCGGTGCCTCTGGGCAGAGCTGGGGAGAAAAGAGTCCCAGCAGGAGAGCACTGCCAGGGAGCCCCAGGGCTTCTCCTCCGTAACTCCTCTTCCTTCCCTTCCACACTCCCCTGCAGAGCCCCTGTGTTGGTTTCAGGCCTCAGGGCTCTGTCAGCTGGGTCCCAGTCCTGCTGTGTGACTGCCCAGGGACTGCAGGCAGGGACAGGTCGTGGGCACTGCTGGGACAGAGCTGGGCTCTGCAGCAACATTTCCATCATGCGAGGGCATCTCCCCAGTGCAGGGCCTGGAAGCTTCCATCTCCTTCCCAGTTTTGTCTCCAGGATGTGCCCAACGCAGCGCCCTGGAGAGGAAACCAGCCCTGAGCAGCAAAGGGTGGCAGTGCTCAGGGTGGGGGCACCCAGCAGTGCCCTGGCAAAGCCAGCGCCGCTGCCAGCAGGGGCCTCTCTGCCCAGGTCACAGAGGTTGTTCTTCCCTCCATGGAGGGACATCCAGGGACCGGGTCAGGGCTCCGTGTTTGCAGTGCACGGACAAGACACAGCCCTGAACATCCTGTGTGTGGGGGGGGACATAAACGCAGCGAGCACAAACACCTTCAGCTGTTCCTGGAGTTCCCAGAGAGTGCCATCCCCTGGGAACCCCCTGGATGCAGGGCTGGGATGAGCTCCTGTGCACAGAGCTCCCCGTGCCCATCCCTGCGGCCGTGGGGCACCTCGGGCAGGGGCAGGGCAGGGTGACACCCGCAGGGCTGAGGTCCCTGCCAGGCTCTGGCAGCGGCAGCTGAGCTCAGGGAGCCCCTGCCCGTGCTGCAATGAACTGTCTGTGAGCGTGCCAGGGAAGGACTCGTGTCCCTGAGCAGCCCTGGGGCTGTGAGCAGGGCGTGAGCCCAGCTCAGGGCTGGGCACCCGACAGAGCCCTGACACTTCTGGCTGTGCCCATAAGAGAAGGGTTGGGCAAGGTGACCCTGGTGAAACCTCTCTGTCCATCAAGTGACAACCAAGTGTCTCTGGCACTGTCCCTCCCCAGCCAGGCACCAGGAGAAAATAAGCTGAGAAAACTGTGGGTCACCATAAGGAGAGATTAATGGTTGGGGCAGGGAAGTAAAGAGCAAAGGCCAAGTGCAGAAGCAAAGCAACCACAGGGAGGCAAGAACTCAGTGCATGGAGTGGCTGCTTTGGAAGACAAATGGATCAATACAGAAAATCCAGACACCCTCTCGCCCCCTTCCTTTCCCCAGTTCATTGCTGACCACGACGTCCCATGGAATGGGAGATCCCTTGGGTCAGTCCAGCCCAGCTGTCCCCTCCCTGTGCCCTCGGGAACACTTGCCCACCCCCAGCCCATGGTTTGGGGGGCTGCAGAGACACCTCATGTGGGGCCAGCCCTGCTCAGGGACAGCCAAAGCCTTGGGCTGGGACCAACCCCGCTGCAGCCACCAGTGCCAAGCACAGCAGCCCAGGGGCTGCTCTGGGCAAAGGCAACTCCAGGCCAGCCACAGCCTGGCCAAGGGGGCTCAGGGGGCTCTTCCCACCTCTGTCATTCCACGATTCCATGAATCTTCTCCCTGCAGAGCTCTGTGGAGACACAACTGGCAGAGAGGCAGAAGCAGAGCTATAAAATGCACCAGCACAAACACAGCAGCTCCTGTGAGGAATGAACCCTCCCAGGGCAGCGCTGGGGCAGGAGAAGCACCCAGAGGGAGGATGAGCTCAGGGCATGTGTGTGTCCAAGGCACAGAGGGTGAGGCTGGGCAGAGGTCAGGGCAGGGCTGGCAGTGGCAGGGCAGAGCCGGGGACAGCGAGATTGTCCATTGGGACACAGCGCAGCCTCATGGAACTCAGCAGGCCACTGTGCCAACGTGGAATCTCATGGAACCACGGCTCCACTTTGACCAAGTGGGGCCTCCTGGGACACCGGTGACACTGGGACACTGCCAGCTCCTGTGGAATCCAGTGTCCATTGGGACACAGCGCAGCCTCATGGAAACCTGGAGACCACTGTGGGGCAACGGAATCTCATGGAACCAAGGGTCACTTGTGACAGAGAGGGGCCCCATGGAACACAAGGGCCACAAAAACATTGCCAGGCCGAGTAGAAACAAGGTGCCATTGTGGCAGAGCAAGGCCTCGTGGGACCCAGGGGAGCACAGGGTCCCAGTGGATTCTCATGGAACCAAGGCCCCACTGGGACAAAGCGCGGCCTCACGGAAGGAAACCCGGTGCCACTGGGACATCTGCAGCCTTGGAGGAAGCAAGTGTCCACTGTGACACAGCACAGCCTGATGGATCCCAGGAGAGCACAGTGACGCCAGGGAATCTTGGGGAGCCGAGTCTCAGCTGTTACAAAGAGGGGCCTCATGGCACCCAGGAGACCATTGTGACACCGTGGAATCTCATGGAAGCAAATGTCCACTGTCCCATGGTGTGGCCTCATAGAGCGCTGGAGACCATTGTGACCCAGTGGGAAAATATGGAACAAAGGCTCCCTAGGGACACAGCAGGGCCTCATGGAATCCAAGAGAGCATTCTGATGGAATGGAAACTCATGGAACCAAGTGTGCACTGTTTTACAGCGGGGCCTCGTGGCACCCAGGACACCACTGTGACACAGTGGAATCTCATGGAACCAAGGCTCCAGTGTGACACAGAGGGGGAACAAAGTGTCACCTTCACACACAGCGGGGCCTCGTGGAAGCCAGGTGCCACTTGGACATTGCCAGGGCACGTGGATCTCAGTGTCCACTGTGACACAGCACAGCCCCATGGAACTCAGCAGGCCATTGTGACAACATGGAATCTCATGGATCCAAGGCTCTGCTTGGACAAGGCAGGGCCTCAGAGGACGCAGGTGCCACTGGGCCATTGCCAGCTCCTGTGGAATCCAGTGTCCATTGTGACACAGAACAGCCTCAGGGCAACCTGGGGACCAGTGTGGGACAATGGAATCTCATGGAACCAAGGGTCACTTGTGACAGAGAGGGGCCACGTGGAACACACTGTCATGGTTTGACACTGTTTAAAATACCAGGTAGCCATGAAAATTGTTACGAAGGGCTCATGAGTTGAGATAAGGATTGGGAGAAAAACATTCTAAGTTCAAAACAGGCTCAAACTTAAAGGCATAAAGTAAATTTATTATTAACAGAGTAGGATAATGAGGAATAAAATAAGCCTTTCAAACACCTTTTTTCCCCTCCATCCCCTCCCTCTTTCCCTCCGACAGCGCACGGAGACAGGGTCTGGGAGTGTTTCAGCCAGTTCATCGCTTGAGATCTTTCTTCAGTTCCCTCAGGGAGGGGAGTCTCTTTCTTCTGCTCTGCCGTGGGCTCCTTCCCAGGGAGACAGTTCTCTGTGCACTTCTCCAGCGTGTTTCTAATTTCACGAGTATCAGTCCTGCCCAGCCTGCTGTAACGTGAGTCCCTCCCACGGGCAGAACAGCCTTCCCAAAACTGCAGGCGTGGGTCATCAGTGCATGGGGTGTAGTCTTTTAAGGATCAGCTGCTTCAGTTTGGAAGCAAGGGCCCTCTTTCTCTATCTCTGGAAGCAGGAGCCCTCTCTCCCTGTTCAGGTCTCCCCCTGGATTACAGCTTTTGTAGCATCCACCCGCTCCGGTGTGAGCACCTTTTCCCACGGGCTGGGAGTGGATCTCTGCATCCCCCCGTGGACTTCATGGATCCCAGGGAGACAGTTTGTTTTATCCCAGTCCTCACCACGGCTTGCAGAGAAAATCCCGACTCCGACGCTGGGAGCATCTCCTGCCCCTCTTTCTTTCCACTGACCTTGGTGCCGCCAAGTTGTCTTTCTCTGCATGTCCTCACTTCCTCCTCTTTCTACGACTAGGAGGAAAGAACTGCTGCTCGTAAATGATGTGTAAACATGTGAAGAATAACCTTTCTATGCAGGTATTAACTAGTTAACATTATAACTGGGGTCAGAGTTCCAAGATGCTAATATAGCTCGAGTTATGATACCTGTATAATCTGGATCATAACCTCCTGTACAATGTAATAGCTGGTACAGGTTAACTGCTGCTCCTGAGTGCCATTGCCAACAAATGCCCCCAGTTCCAGGGTTTCTGCAGGGTTTCGCAGCACGGAGCAGTTGATTTGGTCTCGGTCGTGCCCCGGGGAATCGTTTGCCGTGTTTGCCCTGCCGGCCCCGCGGCCCCGCTGCCGTTCAGCGCCTCTCTTCCTGCGGGGCGCTGAGAAGGAGAAGCCGCCGCCGCCGCCCCGGCCTTTCTGCTCGCAGCGCGGCTGGCTGGCAGCGGCCAGGCGGGCAAAGCTCGCCGCGGGCAGCACCGAAACGCGGCGGCCACAGCGGCCACATGGCCACACACGCGGCACCGGGATGGCCCCGGCGGCGGCGCCTCCCCTCCCCTGGAAAAAAACTGCCCAGGCGCTGCTTTGATTTCTTTCTTACATTCGCCATCCCAGAGGCGCCACCAACCTCTCCAACTGGCCAGTGCCATGGCCATCTTCAGAGCCAGCAGGGATTGGCTCTGCCGGACAGAGCAGAAGCTTCCAGCAGCTTCTCACAGAAGCCACCTCCGTGGCCTTCCCCGCTACCAAAAACTGGGCTGAGCCCAAATCAGCACAGGGTCATTTCACCGCTGGAGTTTGAGGGCACCGCTCCCAAAACCGCACAAGAGTGAGGCTGCCGTGGGGTGAGGGTGCAGGGGGAACTGGAGTCCCTGGGAGCCCAGAGCTGGCTGGCTGCTGGGGTCTTGGAGGGTGCAGAGCTGGGTGACAGGACCGGGCAGGGACCAGGGCTGGCTGATGGGAGCGGGGCTGGGATCCAGGGCTGATGGGAGCTGGGGGTCCAGGCCTTTGCAGATTCTACTTCACTCTGCATCAGGAAGACTCTCGAGCTGATCGTTTCTTCTGTCACTTCCCTACCTACAAGTCCCTGGCCCTGCCTACCAGCAGATTCACAGGGTCTCTTTGCAAAGACACATTCATCACATTCCTTTCAACTGTTTCCCTGAAATCGCTGTATTGTTACACTGAATTTAACAAATCTTTGCTTTTGATGGATGCCTTTTTCTTGGAATGGACAAAAGACCTTCGTGTGTGCAAGCCGTGTGCCTTCCTGCTTGCTCTGGTCTGAGGGCAAAAGTCGCTTTCTCTGTTCAGCTGTGCTGCTCCTTTCCACTGTGCTGGCTCAAACAATGGACACAGGCACTTCAAACCCGTGCAAGGAGTTGGAAAATTTGAGTGAAAATAGATTATCCAGAGCCACCCTTCATCTGTCCTCGATCACTCACTGGCCTTGGGGAGATCCTTGGTAAGTGCTGCCCGGGAAGCCTGTGAAAACAGCAGTAAATCTGATTTTACCACCCGTGTGCTGTAATGCAGCCTCCAAAAGGAGCGATGCTTTTCTGCGCCTGTGCACACACGTGTGTAAAGCCCGTGAATCCTCCATTAGCTCCACATTCGTTCTGAGGCTTTGCACCCAGCTGTTGATTTTTTCCCGATATTGGTCATTTTATCTTCAATATTTGTAAATCAAAGCAGATCAGAGGAAATGAGAAATACAAAATTAAAATAAAAATCCAAGAACACCCACTGACAACACTGCAGAAGATTTTTTTATAGTAGACTTTTTATTAAATCTTCTGTCAGTAGATATGTTCCTCCTAATTCCTTTATGCCTTTTGAACCACAGCTATTTATCTTTATTCCTTTTTAGTATTTATTATGCTTTTTAAACCCCATGTATAACAGGCCGATGCAATCAGAAGTAGTTTTCTATCCCAAACAGACTGAAAAACTCACTTCTTCATCCCAAGGAGACTAAAGCCGGTGTGTTTGGCGTCCCATCTCACACAGGCGGTCCCGGTATCTCCGCAGGGGATTTCTGCCCTGGGGCAGCCCCGTGGCCATGGTGACACCCTGAAACATAGATTTAAAAGAAACATAAAGATTTTAGTTATAGGCTAGCTGTGTTGAAATTAGTTAGAATAAGAAAGAATTTGAGCTGGAGTAGAGTTAATTCAAATAGTTAAGAGAGCTAGATTTGAAATGGTTTTTAAGATGTCAGTAATTGATTACTAAATAATTGATGATCTGTCATTTGTGTGTTTGTTTAGCTGTGCTTAGAACGAGGAACAGAAATATTGATCAGCTGGTGTAGGGAACAAGGACAATTCCCAATTTCCTCCCTCTGTGGGAACCTATTCAAAAGTCAGGCAAGAGGAAATGTGGAGGTCACTAAAGTAATTAAGATTGTTAAAGTTCAGAAAGGCAAAAAAGGTCCAAGTGAGGGAGATGAGCTTACTTCATCGATCTGGGACCACCGACCCAATTCGAGAGCAGCGACTCAATTCAGAGCACGCACTAGGCATGCTTAATGACATTCAAGCTCATTTCCATACGAAGCGGAGAATGGGAGGGGTCATTGTTATAAATATGTATTTGTATTTTGGATATTCATCACTTTTGTGGATGAATGAACTCGGTAACCGTTCATAGCTGGACACTGTGCATTAGGAAGCTGTTCCACGCTGCTGTCCGGCGCCAATAAAACATTCACTTTCTAACTCTAAACTGTCAGAGAGCTTTTGTCTGTCTCAGCTGGATATCGATATGAGATCGAGATTCATATCTTGGTAAATGAAGCCCCGAGCACGGACACTGGGGCCGGTGTGCGAAGGCGTTTGGGACTGCACGGACGTTCTGTAGCAGCAATGTTTGTCTTTATTCTCTCTCTCTTTATCCTCTCTCTCTTTACTCTCTCTCTCTTTACTCTCACTCTATTCTCTTTCTCCTTATCGTCTCTCTCATTTCCCCTCTCTCTTTATTCCCTCTCTCTTTACTCTCTCTTCACTCTCTCTCTTTATTCTCTCTCCGTAGAAAATGAATACAAAAGCTGAATTTTTTAGCAATATAATATTGAACATTTATTAGTCGAACAAAGGCAAATGACAGCGCTGGGGCGCTTGGCAATATTGCCAGAGGCGCCCTCCATTCATTTTACTGTGGACTTAAGGACTCTCTTAAACTGTTACATATTCATTAAGGCCAGAAAGTCATTTACACTTCACTCAGCTTTCCCCCCTCTCCGGTCTCTGCCCCTTCCGCCAGCACGCCGCCGCCTCGGTGCTCTGGATCGCTTCAGAACTGAAGGCAGGCACCCCCCTCCGGTGCCTCCGCAGTCTCCAGCCTCATTTGCAGCTGCCAGTTCCCGTGGCAGGTGTGAGTTCTGATGGGAGAACAGTCTTCCTGGGATGCACGCGGTTTATCTTCTTTGTTCCTCTAAGATATCTCGGCTCCTGGCTCTGTAGTTTCTCAGCTCAAAAGACATTTATTACCATGTGTTCATTAATACATTTCTTAGCGTATTCCAACTATTTCGAAGTTACAATTTACCTGAATCTCGTTTCTACTTAACTGCATTTTACCTTAACGCTATTTCTACAAAGTACATCATCACTTCTAAATGTTAAAATCATAGATGAGAAAGACAACATTTATCATTCACTCATTTCTCACAATTGGAATCTGGATTGCAAAAGCTGACAGACAGACCCCGAGCGCCGACGGACACCCGTCCCCGGCGTCACGGCCCAAGGGATCGGAGCTGCGGCTGGCGGGGCTGGAAGCTCCGTCCAGCAGCTCCGCTGCCGCCCCCAACCCTCGGGCTGGACCGTGGGGTCTGGGACACAGCCCCGTGCTGGGGGGCGGCAGAGCCGCTGCTGGGGCCATCGCTGTGTCCAGGGCATCCTTTGTGCCCCTCGGGCAGCTCCAGGCTTTTTAAGTCGCCGCGCAGCGGCCTCTCCCGGTGGGGCTTTTTTATAATTTTTTATAATTTTTATAATTTTTCCTTCTAATCTCTATATTTTACTCCATTCGCACCTCCCATCCCACGCCCTCCGCTGCGGCTCTTTCAGCGCCGGGCTCCTCGCCGGTCTCTCGGTGCAGCTCCTTCAGTGCCACGGGCCGGCGGAGACGCCCCTCGGTGCGGCTCTTTGATCGGATTTTCTCATTTTCTCGGGGTTTTCTCTCGTTCCCAGCTCGCCCGTCCCGCGGAGCGGCTCCTTCAGAGGCCCGGGGCGGCACCGAGCCCTCGGGGCGGCTCCAAAGGGCCCCGCCCGCCGCCGCTGCCCGAGGCCTCCCCGCTGCTGCCGGGGATCGGACACCGCGGGCGGCCCCGGCCCCTTCCTCTTCTTCCTCTTCTTCCTCCTCGCTGCTGCCGGGATTCAGCCCCCGCCGCCGCCCGGCTCCTTCTGCCGCTCCTGCCCGGCACGAAGCGGCGGTGCCGCTGACGGGGCCGGAGCGCGGCTGCCCCGCGACTACCCCGCGCCTCAGGGCCGGGCCGGGGAGTGACCGCACGGCTGGGGAGGGACCCCCCGCTGGCCAGGGCAGGGACTGACCCCATGGGAGGGACCCCCCGCTGGCCAGGGCAGGGACTGACCCCATGGGAGGGACCCCGCGCCGGAGCACGGAAGGATTCCTGTCCCCGAGGGGAAGCAGCGGCACGAACTGACCGCGACTCCCATCCCTTCTCCCTGCCCCGCTGGGCACAGCAGGGAGGAGCCGGGGATAAAGTGAACTCCGGCAAGGAGAAAGAGGTCGGGGGAAGGTTCTGTTCCAGGGTTTATTTTCCTCCTCACTCTCCTGTTCTGATCCGCTCCGTCCCAAATCCAGTTCATTCCCCACGTCGGGGCTCTTGTGGCCGCGATGGCGATCCCTGAGTGACCTCTCCCTGCCCTCACCCCGAGCCACGAGGACTCGGATCTGTTCCAGTTCCGTGCAATTCACGGGCATTTGGGGCAGCTGGAGCGAAGCAGCTGGAAAGCACAGCGGGCTCGAGAGGGACTCAAGCAGGGCAGGAGCCGGGGCTACCCCGAGGGAGCTCTCCCGACACGAACCTTCCCGGACTCTTTCTACGGGAATTGCGGGGAATGTTTCCATTCCTCGCTACAAAGCAGAGTCACAAGTGGAGCTGAGCTTTCAGATTGAAATGAGGGAATCGAGCGTTTGCGCGGGGACTGCTGTAACCTCCAGGGGTCCCTTGATACTTCAGTATCGGAAATATACAGCCCCTCAGCAGCGATGTCTCTCCCAGCCCACCGGTTCCTGGCTCAGACCCAGCTCGGAGCTCGGAGAAGAGACTCAAAGTCGCCACTGAAGAAGCTCTGCCGTTATTTTCTTTTCGCCATAGTTATCTTATGCTATTTTATTGTAGATTCTCTTTTACTTCTAGTTTTGCTTTTTTTTTCCCATTTTTTTTCCCTTTCTATTACATCGGGTTTTTTTCTCGATTTCCCTCGCCCCTCCCCGCCCAGAGCCTTTGTTCCCCTCCCGGAGGTTTGTGGTGAGGTGCTCTCCCACCTGTTCTCTCCTGGAAACCAACGAAATCAATCGAAATTATGATGAATTTTTGAACTCTTTCAGCTGCTGTTTCCAGAAGGTCCGGGCCGGGTCACCCTCTTGCTTCTTACACTGAGCTCCTGCTTTCCCCTGGCAGGGGTCTTTGGGGAACCCCCCTTTTACTTGGTACCCCCTTGGATCCCTATTCCTGGGGACTGGGGCCCCCCTGCACCCCCTGTCCCGCGTATCCTCCTCTCCCAGCCCCTGCATCCCCTGTTTTCCTGACCCCGGAGACCCCCGGACCCCCATTCCCGGCCATCCCGGAGCACCGCAGCCCCAGGCCTCCCTTTCCTGGGAAACCCGAACTGGGCACGGGGCTCTGCAGCCGCTCTGGGATTTATGATCACCCAAAGGAAAGGGACAGGAGAGGAGAGGTAGAAGGAGATTGGGAGTCAGGGATCGGGGTCACAGCGCCCAGTCCTGCTCCGCCGGGCCGGGGCCCCGCAGCCGCGGGACAAAATGGATCCGCGGCTCCCGGTGCTTGCCCCGCTCCGGGCCGAACCCAGCGGGTTCCAGGCAGAGTTTGGCCGCGGGGCCCGGGAGCTCAGCCCGGCCCGGTCCGGGGGTCCCGCAGGGCGCGGCCGAGGAGGGTCCGGGGGATGCCAGGAGGGGATCCAGGGGAATTCCCTGGAATTGCCCCGTCCCCTCCCCCCGCGCTCCCTCGGTCCCTTTGGCTTCTCCGTCTCCCGCCCTGCGCCGCCGGGATCTGCCCGGCCACCGGTGACGTCACGAGCAGCCCTAGCTGCCATTGGCGGGCAGGAAAGAGCGGCACCAATGGCGGGGCCGGAGGCGGCTCTGGGGGCGGGGCCGGGCTGGGGGCGGGGCCAGCGGAGCAGCGCGATGGCTCCAGCGCTGGGGCCGGGGGCGCTCCTGGGGGGGCGAGGGGTGAGTGGGACCCCGGCACGGGAACCCCCGAGCCGCAATTCCCGGGCACGGGAACCCCCTGAGCTCCCATTTCCGGGCACTAGAACACCCTCCACCGCCATTCCCGGGCACTGTGACCCCCCTGCATCCCCTTCCCCAGCACCGGGACCCCCCTGTTCCCCCCTTGTCTGGCCCCGGGGCCTCCCCGAAACGCCCTGAACCCCCATTTCCGGATACTGTGACCCCCCCCCGCATCCCCCTGCCCGGCACCGGGACCCCCTGTCCCCTTAGCTGGCACAAGGACGTCCCTGAAGCCCCATTCCCGGGAAGGGGACTTCCCTGAACCCACATTCCCCGTCCCAGGAAAACCCCCTGAGCCATCGTTTCTGGGCCTCGGGACCCCCCTGAAACTCTATCTCCGGGCCGGGGACGCCCCCATCCCCCCGTTCCCGGCACCGGGACCACCTGACCCCCATTCCCGGCACCGGGACCTCCTTGCACCCCCATATCCAGGTCTGAACCCCCACTCCCGTGCACGGGCACCGCCCGGCACCTCCATCCCCGGCGCTGAGACCCCCTCGAGCCCCCTTATCCCGCACCGATACCCCCTCGCACCCCCTCTTCCGCCGCCCCCGCGCTCCCTCGGGCACTTCCGCGGCTCCCAAGCTGCGCCACCGGGATCCGCCCGGCGAGCGGTGACTGCCCCCGGCACCGGGACCCCCCTCCCGCCCCCGGCTCCTCCCGGGGCCTTCTGGAAACAGCAGCGGGAAGAGTTCAACAATTCATCATCATTTCAATTGATTTCGTTGGTTTCCGGGGAGAGCCGGTGGGACAGCACCTCACCACAAACCTCCGGGAGAGGAACAAAGGCTGCGGTAGGTGAAAACAGCAAAAAAGCCGATGAAATTGAAGAAGAAAAAAAAGGCAAAAAGAAAAAAAAGACAAACTAAAAGTAAAATAGATTATAATATAACTGGGGAAAAAAATAAACCAAAAAAACACAACAGCAGATCTTGTTCTGTTGGGACTTTGTGTCTCTTCTTCAAGATCCGAGGACCGAGGCGGCGGCGTGCTGGCGGAAGGGGCAGAGACCGGAGAGGGGGGAAAGCTGAGTGAAGTGTAAATGACTTTCTGGCCTTAATGAATATGTAACAGTTTAAGAGAGTCCTTAAGTCCACAGTAAAATGAATGGAGGGCGCCTCTGGCAATATTGCCAAGCGCCCCAGCGCTGTCATTTGCATTTGTTCGACTAATAAATGTTCAATATTATATTGCTAAAAAAACTTAGCTTTTGTATTCATTTTCTACGGAGAGAGAATAAAGAGAGAGAGTGAAGAGAGAATACAGAGAGAGAAAAGAGAGAATAAAGAGAGAAAGAGAGAGTAAAGAGAGAATAAAGAGAGAGTAAAGAAAGACAGAGAGAGTAAAGAGAGACGGAATAAAGAGAGAGGGGAAAAGAGAGAAATGATAAGGAGAAAGAGAATAGAATGAGAGTAAAGAGAGAGAGGGTAAAGAGAGAGAGAATAAAGACAAACATTGCTGCTACAGAACGTCCGTGCAGTCCCAAACGCCTTCGCACACCGGCCCCAGTGTCCGTGCTCGGGGCTTCATTTACCAAGATATGAATCTCGATCTCATATCGATATCCAGCTGAGACAGACAAAAGCTCTCTGACAGTTTAGAGTTAGAAAGTGAATGTTTTATTGGCGCCGGACAGCGGCGTGGAACAGCTTCCTAATGCACAGTGTCCAGCTATGAACGGTTACCGAGTTCATTCATCCACAAAAGTGATGAATATCCAAAATACAAATACATATTTATAACAATGACCCCTCCCATTCTCCGCTTCGTATGGAAATGAGCTTGAATGTCATTAAGCATGCCTAGTGCGTGCTCTGAATTGAGTCGCTGCTCTCGAATTGGGTCGGTGGTCCCAGATCGATGAAGTAAGCTCATCTCCCTCACTTGGACCTTTTTTGCCTTTCTGAACTTTAACAATCTTAATTACTTTAGTGACCTCCACATTTCCTCTTGCCTGACTTTTGAATAGGTTCCCACAGAGGGAGGAAATTGGGAATTGTCCTTGTTCCCTACACCAGCTGATCAATATTTCTGTTCCTCGTTCTAAGCACAGCTAAACAAACACACAAATGACAGATCATCAATTATTTAGTAATCAATTACTGACATCTTAAAAACCATTTCAAATCTAGCTCTCTTAACTATTTGAATTAACTCTACTCCAGCTCAAATTCTTTCTTATTCTAACTAATTTCAACACAGCTAGCCTATAACTAAAATCTTTATGTTTCTTTTAAATCTATGTTTCAGGGTGTCACCATGGCCACGGGGCTGCCCCAGGGCAGAAATCCCCTGCGGAGATACCGGGACCGCCTGTGTGAGATGGGACGCCAAACACACCGGCTTTAGTCTCCTTGGGATGAAGAAGTGAGTTTTTCAGTCTGTTTGGGATAGAAAACTACTTCTGATTGCATCGGCCTGTTATACATGGGGTTTAAAAAGCATAATAAATACTAAAAAGGAATAAAGATAAATAGCTGTGGTTCAAAAGGCATAAAGGAATTAGGAGGAACATATCTACTGACAGAAGATTTAATAAAAAGTCTACTATAAAAAAATCTTCTGCAGTGTTGTCAGTGGGTGTTCTTGGATTTTTATTTTAATTTTGTATTTCTCATTTCCTCTGATCTGCTTTGATTTACAAATATTGAAGATAAAATGACCAATATCGGGAAAAAATCAACAGCTGGGTGCAAAGCCTCAGAACGAATGTGGAGCTAATGGAGGATTCACGGGCTTTACACACGTGTGTGCACAGGCGCAGAAAAGCATCGCTCCTTTTGGAGGCTGCATTACAGCACACGGGTGGTAAAATCAGATTTACTGCTGTTTTCACAGGCTTCCCGGGCAGCACTTACCAAGGATCTCCCCAAGGCCAGTGAGTGATCGAGGACAGATGAAGGGTGGCTCTGGATAATCTATTTTCACTCAAATTTTCCAACTCCTTGCACGGGTTTGAAGTGCCTGTGTCCATTGTTTGAGCCAGCACAGTGGAAAGGAGCAGCACAGCTGAACAGAGAAAGCGACTTTTGCCCTCAGACCAGAGCAAGCAGGAAGGCACACGGCTTGCACACACGAAGGTCTTTTGTCCATTCCAAGAAAAAGGCATCCATCAAAAGCAAAGATTTGTTAAATTCAGTGTAACAATACAGCGATTTCAGGGAAACAGTTGAAAGGAATGTGATGAATGTGTCTTTGCAAAGAGACCCTGTGAATCTGCTGGTAGGCAGGGCCAGGGACTTGTAGGTAGGGAAGTGACAGAAGAAACGATCAGCTCGAGAGTCTTCCTGATGCAGAGTGAAGTAGAATCTGCAAAGGCCTGGACCCCCAGCTCCCATCAGCCCTGGATCCCAGCCCCGCTCCCATCAGCCAGCCCTGGTCCCTGCCCGGTCCTGTCACCCAGCTCTGCACCCTCCAAGACCCCAGCAGCCAGCCAGCTCTGGGCTCCCAGGGACTCCAGTTCCCCCTGCACCCTCACCCCACGGCAGCCTCACTCTTGTGCGGTTTTGGGAGCGGTGCCCTCAAACTCCAGCGGTGAAATGACCCTGTGCTGATTTGGGCTCAGCCCAGTTTTTGGTAGCAGGGAAGGCCACGGAGGTGGCTTCTGTGAGAAGCTGCTGGAAGCTTCTGCTCTGTCCGGCAGAGCCAATCCCTGCTGGCTCTGAAGATGGCCATGGCACTGGCCAGTTGGAGAGGTTGGTGGCGCCTCTGGGATGGCGAATGTAAGAAAGAAATCAAAGCAGCGCCTGGGCAGTTTTTTTCCAGGGGAGGGGAGGCGCCGCCGCCGGGGCCATCCCGGTGCCGCGTGTGTGGCCATGTGGCCGCTGTGGCCGCCGCGTTTCGGTGCTGCCCGCGGCGAGCTTTGCCCGCCTGGCCGCTGCCAGCCAGCCGCGCTGCGAGCAGAAAGGCCGGGGCGGCGGCGGCGGCTTCTCCTTCTCAGCGCCCCGCAGGAAGAGAGGCGCTGAACGGCAGCGGGGCCGCGGGGCCGGCAGGGCAAACACGGCAAACGATTCCCCGGGGCACGACCGAGACCAAATCAACTGCTCCGTGCTGCGAAACCCTGCAGAAACCCTGGAACTGGGGGCATTTGTTGGCAATGGCACTCAGGAGCAGCAGTTAACCTGTACCAGCTATTACATTGTACAGGAGGTTATGATCCAGATTATACAGGTATCATAACTCGAGCTATATTAGCATCTTGGAACTCTGACCCCAGTTATAATGTTAACTAGTTAATACCTGCATAGAAAGGTTATTCTTCACATGTTTACACATCATTTACGAGCAGCAGTTCTTTCCTCCTAGTCGTAGAAAGAGGAGGAAGTGAGGACATGCAGAGAAAGACAACTTGGCGGCACCAAGGTCAGTGGAAAGAAAGAGGGGCAGGAGATGCTCCCAGCGTCGGAGTCGGGATTTTCTCTGCAAGCCGTGGTGAGGACTGGGATAAAACAAACTGTCTCCCTGGGATCCATGAAGTCCACGGGGGGATGCAGAGATCCACTCCCAGCCCGTGGGAAAAGGTGCTCACACCGGAGCGGGTGGATGCTACAAAAGCTGTAATCCAGGGGGAGACCTGAACAGGGAGAGAGGGCTCCTGCTTCCAGAGATAGAGAAAGAGGGCCCTTGCTTCCAAACTGAAGCAGCTGATCCTTAAAAGACTACACCCCATGCACTGATGACCCACGCCTGCAGTTTTGGGAAGGCTGTTCTGCCCGTGGGAGGGACTCACGTTACAGCAGGCTGGGCAGGACTGATACTCGTGAAATTAGAAACACGCTGGAGAAGTGCACAGAGAACTGTCTCCCTGGGAAGGAGCCCACGGCAGAGCAGAAGAAAGAGACTCCCCTCCCTGAGGGAACTGAAGAAAGATCTCAAGCGATGAACTGGCTGAAACACTCCCAGACCCTGTCTCCGTGCGCTGTCGGAGGGAAAGAGGGAGGGGATGGAGGGGGAAAAAGGTGTTTGAAAGGCTTATTTTATTCCTCATTATCCTACTCTGTTAATAATAAATTTACTTTATGCCTTTAAGTTTGAGCCTGTCTTGAACTTAGAATGTTTTTCTCCCAATCTTTATCTCAACTCATGAGCCCTTCGTAACAATTTTCATGGCTACCTGGTATTTTAAACAGTGTCAAACCATGACAGTGGCCCTTGTGTTCCATGTGGCCCCTCTCTGTCACAAGTGACCCTTGGTTCCATGAGATTCCATTGTCCCACACTGGTCCCCAGGTTGCCCTGAGGCTGTTCTGTGTCACAATGGACACTGGATTCCACAGGAGCTGGCAATGGCCCAGTGGCACCTGCGTCCTCTGAGGCCCTGCCTTGTCAAAGCAGAGCCTTGGATCCATGAGATTCCATGTTGTCACAATGGCCTGCTAAGTTCCATGGGGCTGTGCTGTGTCACAGTGGACACTGAGATCCACGTGCCCTGGCAATGTCCAAGTGGCACCTGGCTTCCACGAGGCCCCGCTGTGTGTGAAGGTGACACTTTGTTCCCCAAGATTCCATTGTGTCACAGTGGTGTCCTGGGTGCCATGAGGCCCCTCTGTGTCACACTGGAGCCTTGGTTCCATGAGATTCCACTGTGTCACAGTGGTGTCCTGGGTGCCACGAGGCCCCGCTGTAAAACAGTGCACACTTGGTTCCATGAGTTTCCATTCCATCAGAATGCTCTCTTGGATTCCATGAGGCCCTGCTGTGTCCCTAGGGAGCCTTTGTTCCATATTTTCCCACTGGGTCACAATGGTCTCCAGCGCTCTATGAGGCCACACCATGGGACAGTGGACATTTGCTTCCATGAGATTCCACGGTGTCACAATGGTCTCCTGGGTGCCATGAGGCCCCTCTTTGTAACAGCTGAGACTCGGCTCCCCAAGATTCCCTGGCGTCACTGTGCTCTCCTGGGATCCATCAGGCTGTGCTGTGTCACAGTGGACACTTGCTTCCTCCAAGGCTGCAGATGTCCCAGTGGCACCGGGTTTCCTTCCGTGAGGCCGCGCTTTGTCCCAGTGGGGCCTTGGTTCCATGAGAATCCACTGGGACCCTGTGCTCCCCTGGGTCCCACGAGGCCTTGCTCTGCCACAATGGCACCTTGTTTCTACTCGGCCTGGCAATGTTTTTGTGGCCCTTGTGTTCCATGGGGCCCCTCTCTGTCACAAGTGACCCTTGGTTCCATGAGATTCCGTTGCCCCACAGTGGTCTCCAGGTTTCCATGAGGCTGCGCTGTGTCCCAATGGACACTGGATTCCACAGGAGCTGGCAGTGTCCCAGTGTCACCGGTGTCCCAGGAGGCCCCACTTGGTCAAAGTGGAGCCGTGGTTCCATGAGATTCCACGTTGGCACAGTGGCCTGCTGAGTTCCATGAGGCTGCGCTGTGTCCCAATGGACAATCTCGCTGTCCCCGGCTCTGCCCTGCCACTGCCAGCCCTGCCCTGACCTCTGCCCAGCCTCACCCTCTGTGCCTTGGACACACACACATGCCCTGAGCTCATCCTCCCTCTGGGTGCTTCTCCTGCCCCAGCGCTGCCCTGGGAGGGTTCATTCCTCACAGGAGCTGCTGTGTTTGTGCTGGTGCATTTTATAGCTCTGCTTCTGCCTCTCTGCCAGTTGTGTCTCCACAGAGCTCTGCAGGGAGAAGATTCATGGAATCGTGGAATGACAGAGGTGGGAAGAGCCCCCTGAGCCCCCTTGGCCGGGCTGTGGCTGGCCTGGAGTTGCCTTTGCCCAGAGCAGCCCATGGGGTGCTGTGCTTGGCACTGGTGGCTGCAGCGGGGTTGGTCCCAGCCCAAGGCTTTGGCTGTCCCTGAGCAGGGCTGGCCCCACATGAGGTGTCTCTGCAGCCCCCCCAAACCATGGGCTGGGGGTGGGCAAGTGTTCCCGAGGGCACAGGGAGGGGACAGCTGGGCTGGACTGACCCAAGGGATCTCCCATTCCATGGGACGTCGTGGTCAGCAATGAACTGGGGAAAGGAAGGGGGCGAGAGGGTGTCTGGATTTTCTGTATTGATCCATTTGTCTTCCAAAGCAGCCACTCCATGCACTGAGTTCTTGCCTCCCTGTGGTTGCTTTGCTTCTGCACTTGGCCTTTGCTCTTTACTTCCCTGCCCCAACCATTAATCTCTCCTTATGGTGACCCACAGTTTTCTCAGCTTATTTTCTCCTGGTGCCGGGCTGGGGAGGGACAGTGCCAGAGACACTTGGTTGTCACTTGATGGACAGAGAGGTTTCACCAGGGTCACCTTGCCCAACCCTTCTCTTATGGGCACAGCCAGAAGTGTCAGGGCTCTGTCGGGTGCCCAGCCCTGAGCTGGGCTCACGCCCTGCTCACAGCCCCAGGGCTGCTCAGGGACACGAGTCCTTCCCTGGCACGCTCACAGACAGTTCATTGCAGCACGGGCAGGGGCTCCCTGGGCTCAGCTGCCGCTGCCAGAGCCTGGCAGGGACCTCAGCCCTGCGGGTGTCACCCTGCCCTGCCCCTGCCCGAGGTGCCCCACGGCCGCAGGGATGGGCATGGGGAGCTCTGTGCACAGGAGCTCATCCCAGCCCTGCATCCAGGGGGTTCCCAGGGGATGGCACTCTCTGGGAACTCCAGGAACAGCTGAAGGTGTTTGTGCTCGCTGCGTTTATGTCCCCCCACACACAGGATGTTCAGGGCTGTGTCTTGTCCGTGCACTGCAAACACGGAGCCCTGACCCGGTCCCTGGATGTCCCTCCATGGAGGGAAGAACAACCTCTGTGACCTGGGCAGAGAGGCCCCTGCTGGCAGCGGCGCTGGCTTTGCCAGGGCACTGCTGGGTGCCCCCACCCTGAGCACTGCCACCCTTTGCTGCTCAGGGCTGGTTTCCTCTCCAGGGCGCTGTGTTGGGCACATCCTGGAGACAAAACTGGGAAGGAGATGGAAGCTTCCAGGCCCTGCACTGGGGAGATGCCCTCGCATGATGGAAATGTTGCTGCAGAGCCCAGCTCTGTCCCAGCAGTGCCCACGACCTGTCCCTGCCTGCAGTCCCTGGGCAGTCACACAGCAGGACTGGGACCCAGCTGACAGAGCCCTGAGGCCTGAAACCAACACAGGGGCTCTGCAGGGGAGTGTGGAAGGGAAGGAAGAGGAGTTACGGAGGAGAAGCCCTGGGGCTCCCTGGCAGTGCTCTCCTGCTGGGACTCTTTTCTCCCCAGCTCTGCCCAGAGGCACCGACCCTGCAGCTCCAGAGAAGTCAGGGAGGAAAGATGCCAGGGAAACAAGACAACACAGGGCTCTTTCTTTTGTTCCAGCACACACATAGTGTAGTGCAGCTCCCCGCTTATACAGTCTCTGGGTCACACTGGAAAGGCAAATACCAAATTAAAAATGGAACAGACAAAGATTTTTGTGAGAACAAATTCACAGCAGCATAACACCTGTGTCAGCAGCAACAAACACAGGACACAGAGTGGGCATTAATGAGTCACATCAGAGCAGCTCCAAGGTCAGGAGAATGAGTTTATTGCTGCTGAAAACAACCCGTGATCCTTTTCCTCAGGGCATCCCTGAGCTCCTGGTTCCTCAGGCTGTAGATGAGGGGGTTCAGGGCTGGAGGCACCACCGAGTACACAACTGACAGGGCCACATCCAGGGATGGGGAGGAGATGGAGGGGGGCTTCAGGTGGGCAAACATAACAGTGCTGAGGAACAGAGAGAGCACGGCCAGGTGAGGGAGGCACGTGGAAAAGGCTTTGTGCTGGCCCTGCTCAGAGGGGATCCTCAGCACGGCCCTGAAGATCTGCACATAGGAGAAAACAATGAACACAAAACAGCCAAAGAGCAAACAGGCACTGACAGCAATGAGCCCAAGTTCCCTGAGGTGGGATTTGGAGCAGGAGAGCTTGAGGATGTGTGGGATTTCACAGAAGAACTGGCCCAGGGCATTGCCCTGGCCCAGGGGCAGGGAAAATGTATTGGCCGTGTGCAGGAGAGCGTAGAGAAAGGCACTGGCCCAGGCAGCTGCTGCCATGTGGGCACAAGCTCTGCTGCCCAGGAGGGTCCCGTAGTGCAGGGCTTTGCAGATGGACACGTAGCGCTCGTAGCACATGATGGTGAGGAGGAAATCCTCTGCTGAGAGGAAGAACAGAAAGAAAAACACCTGAGCAGCACATGCTGAGTAGGAGATGTGCCTGGTGCCCCAGAGGGAATTGTGCATGGCCTTGGGGACAGCGGTGCAGATGGAGCCCAGGTCGGTGAGGGCCAGGCTGAGCAGGAAGAAGAACATGGGGCTGTGCAGGTGCTGGCCGCAGGCTCCGGCGCTGATGATGAGGCCGCTGCCCAGGAGGGCAGCCAGGGAGATGCCCAGGAAGAGGCAGAAGTGCAGGAGCTGCAGCTGCCGCGTGTCTGCCAATGCCAGCAGGAGGAAGGGGCTGATGGAGCTGCTGTTGCACATTGGCTGTGTCTGGCCATGGGCACCTGTTCATGAGGAATGAAACAATGAAGAGTTAGAGGAGATCTGTAACCACAACCAAAGCCATTTCCTGTACACCCTCCCCTGGAACACACACAGACACCCTTTTGTGTTTAAGAATTCTGAAGTTTTTGTTTTTAATCTCTGCCCATATCTCTCCTGGTATTCTTGGATATCAGAAATCCTCAGCATTTCTGCTGCCCTCAGGGAGAACAGAGCAACTTTTGCAAGGCAAGATGATGAGTGGAGACTCAGGGGAGGTGCTCTGTCATTCTGACCTGCTCAGAGTTTCTCGGTTTCACTTTTCTCAAATGCAGAATGTTCACCCTCCCATGTTTCCCTTAAAGATCACCGGGTGCTGCTGGGAGCAGATGGATCCACCACAGACCCCCAAATGTCCGTCCCTCTCTCAAGGTCTCAGCACCACATTTGTAGCCGAGGACACCCCTGGCTCATTTCACCAACCCGACAGCATTTGCACACTTGTAGCATCTCTGCTTTTCTCCTCTCTCTGGGCCTTTCAGATAACACAAAGATGCTCCAGGACACGTTTGCATCCTGGAGGAAACTCCCAGCTTGGAAGGAAACCTCAGGGAGAGAGCCAAGAGTCCCAGAGCTGGCACTGGACAAAGGGAGATTGAGCTGCTGCCCTGGCTGCACTGACAGCCCTGCCCACAGCCGGGCACTGGGGCCAGCGTCACCCTGAGCCAGCTGTGCCCCCTCCCAGAGCCCCCAGGGCCGGGCAGCTGCTCCCAGCCCTGTGCTCTGCAGAGGGAACTGGGCCCAGGGCTGCAGAGCTGCCCCACGGCTCTGCTGCAGCTCTGCCTGCCCAGGAGGGCCTTCACGCCTTGGACCCCCAGCCCTGAGGGCAGAGGCTTGGCTGGGGAGCACAGGAGGGGGCTTGTTCAGAGGGAGGGGCTGCACTGGAGGGAATCCTGTGGGGATCTCTAAACTCTCCCTGACACATTGCTGGCTTTGTTTTCTCTCCTTCCCTGATCTCCTCTCTGCTTCCTGGGGATTTTCCTCCTGGAGCTTTTCCCTCTGCCTGATCTCTCCCTGCCAGCACTCACAGACCCCAAATCTCTGTGCACTCTCCTTGGCCCTACAGAAACCTGCCTGTGTGCAGGGCACTGGCTGGGGCAGGTTCTGTTTGCAGCTGGGAGAAAGGACAGCTCAGACTGAGCCTGATGGGTCCAGCCAAGGTGATGCTGGTGCTGTCCATGGGCACAGGAGTGGCTGAAAGCACAGGAGGCATCTCCTGTGCACCTGCTGATCACTGAAAGGAACAGTTTGGATGTCCCAGGGACCTGACAAAATTCATAACACCTTTAATATTTATCCTCCCTCCCCACCATTCTCCAATGGCAGGAAACTGAAAACAAAGTCTCAGGAAATTTCCTCATTTCTATCAAAATCCTTGTATTGGAAATATTCTGGGAGTGATCAGAAACCCTCAGCCCGTCAGAGGCTCATGAGCATTTCACCTCCCCTGCACTCGAGATGCTCTGAGTTGTACTCACAGAATCCGTAGGCACGGGGATGCTGCAGCTTTAGGAGATCCCTCCAGGAGCTGCAGCTGCCGTGTCCTGCAGCCAGAGGCTTCCTGTGCCAGGGGCTGGGAGTGATTCTCCGGCAGTCACTTCCCAGCCCCTTCCCAGCCCCGGCTGAGTTTCAGCCCTGTGTGCCTCTGTGCTGTGCCCGGGCTGGCTGCAGGCAGTGCCCCAGCCCTGCTGGGCTGTGCCCAGGAGCTGCTCCTGGCCAGAGCTGTCTCTCTGCAGCGCTGCCGCTTGCCAGGAGCTGCCTCTGTGCCAGGAGCCCGGCCCAGCTCAGCAGCACACACACAGCACAAGGACTGCAATGACCCTCTCGGGCCTTGGTGCTGAGGCCCTGAACATCAGTCCCTGACAGGGACTGGCACAAACCTCCCAAGAATTCCAGCCAGAATTGAACTTCAAAGTTTCTGGAAGTTTTCATGGGTCCCAGTGAGGGACACGACTGAGAAAGTGTCCCCAGGCTGCAGTCAGAGCAGAGAACTGGAGGCAGGGATGACAGGGGGGACAAAGAGAAGCCAAGTCTTGGTGCCCTGGGGCACAGCAGCGTCTGGGCCACCAAGCGCTGGGAGAAGACACCTTGTCGTGAGGCCCTGGGGCCTCCTGGCACAGCCCCAAGCAAGGCTGGGCACTGTCAGCCCCTTGTCCTGCCCTCAGCATCCCCCCACATCCCAGTGGCCTCAGGGATCTGCTGGAAGGAGTCCCTGGGGAGCCTTGGTCAGGAATGGCCCTGGGGGCTCCTCAATGCTCCCAGGGACTGCAGGGTTTTCAAAGGACTTTGGCTTTGGCTTTTGCCTGGGAGTCTCTGAGAGCTTTGTGCAATCCTGGCCCCCAATTCTCTCCTCCAAGGAGTCCATGAGGAGCCAGTGGTGGGCATGGAGCTCAGTGGGACCCATTGATGCTTCGAGACTGTGGAAACCATGTTTTTACTAGGAAATGGACATAATGTGAACCAGCCATAAAAGAGAAGAACCAGAGCACGTAAGACAGAAGGACTTGAGCACCTACACAGGGGAAGAGTCCGTGGGGAGGTTGTGAGAAAGGAACAAGCAGCACTGGGGAGGATGTGAATGAGGAAGAAGCAAAGGAAGAAAAGGATAAGAAAAGGCAAACTGAAGGACAGTTGTGACATACACGACAGACAATGTGACACACAGACAAGAGCCAATCACAAAGCATAAAGCAGCGTGTGAAAATAGCCCTGAACCCATAATAATTATGCACGATCGTGTGTAGGGAAAGCAAGAACTGTATATGAGGGACAGTAGGTCATCAATAAAATGGCTTCTGCCTGATTCACACCGAATCGTGTAGAGTCCATTGTTTGTCTCCGCAGCCACCAGAGGAAACAATTGGACAGAGCAGATGAAATTGTTTAGGGTGTAAAGGTCAAAAATCAGCTCTTCCCAATGAATTTCCAATGTTGATCTGAGTCCCGATGGATGTTCTTGCCCCTGCGTTCACCCAGGTGCCTACGGGGATCCAGGAGAATGTGGAGAGCACCAGCCAGGGCTCTTCGCAACACGGATCACAGGGAATGTGGGTCACCAGGGCTCTGCCAAACGTGGCTCCTCTGACAGGAGATGGAGTTGGAGCAGAGGACAAAGCTCTTCCTGCAGTCGGGGCACTCGCAGGGCTTCCCTTAGCGGTGCCTCCGTTGGTGTTGGGTCAAGTGAGAGCTCGTGGAGAAGCTCTTCCCACACTGGGGACACTCGTAGGGCCTCTCCCCGGTGTGGATGCGCCGGTGCCTGACGAGGTGGGAGTTTTGCTTGAAGCCCTCCCTGCAGTCAGGGCAGCGGAAGGGCCTCTCATCCGTGTGAATCCGCTGGTGCAGGAGGAGACTGGAGCTGGTCTGAAACCCCTTCCCACACTCGGGACACTCGTAGGGCCTCTCCCCGGTGTGGACGCGCCGGTGGGTGATGAGGGTGGAGTTTTGCTTGAAGCCCTTCCTGCATTTGGGGCAGCGGAAGGGCCTCTCATCCGTGTGAATCTGCTGGTGCTGGAGGAGATTGGAGCTGGTCTGAAACCTCTTCCCACACTCAGGACACTCGTAGGGCCTCTCCCCGGTGTGGATGCGCTGGTGGATACGTAGGTTGGAGGTGGTGACAAAGCTCTTCCCACATTCCCCACACTTATAGGGCCTCTTCCCAGTGTGGAACCTCTGATGCTGGATCAGGGTGCATCTCTGGCTGAAGCTCTTCCCACATTCCCCACACTCATAGGGCCTGTCCCCGGTGTGGATCCTCTGGTGCTCCATCAGGTTGGAGCTCCACCTGAAGCTCTTCCCACATTCCCCACACTTGTGGGGCTTCTCCCCATTGTGAAGCTGCTCATGAACCACCAGCTCTGACCTCTGGCTGGATCTCCGGCCGCCTTCCCCGCACAGGGTGGGTCTTTCCTCCTCAGAGCACCCTGGGCTGCGTTTGCAGCCCCTCCTCCTGCGGGATCTCCGGGGCTTTTCCTCCCTGTTGGATTCCTGCACCGTGGAGCCGCTCAAAACGGCCTCTTCCACCAGGTTCTGCCGCAGGGATTTGTCCTCCCTGGGCTCCGTGCTCAGCTCCTTGTCTGGGGAGGAAGGACAAGGAGAGGATGGGATTTGCCTCCGTGCCACAGGGAAGGGGAAAGAGATCCCCCCAGTCCGTCCCCGGCAGGACGGCGTCGGCAGCGGGGTTGTCCTGCAGCCGGGGGCGATGCTGGGCTGGGAGATGGAGCAGGACAGAGGGGAAAGGGGCACTGACTTCCTCCTCACCTGCCTGGGGCTCCCGGGGCATCTTCCTCTTCCTCGCAGCCTCCTCCTCCATCCGGCCAAGGGTTGGGAATGGGAAATCCTGGTTTGGAGGAAAACAAGGGATGAGCACATTGAGTTTGAAGGTCCCTCTGCCCAAGTCCATCTCTAGAAGTCACTGGGCACTGTGTGTCCATAAAAATCTGCTCTGAAAAAGCCTCTCAGCACTTCCCTCTCTCTGGTCTCTCCCCTTTGGTGTTTGGGGGTTCCCCCTGTCCCAGCTGCTGGGGGTCCCTCTTTTATTGGGGTCCCCCTCTCTACTTGGTCTCCACCCTCCCCAGGCTGCTGGGAGTCCCAGGAATCCAAAAGCTCCCCTCTTTGGTCTCCCCACTTAGGGATGCTGGGGGTTATGGGATCCCCAGGTCCCTTCTCCCCTTATTCTCTGCTTCGGGGTGCAGGGGGTCCAAGGAGTCCCCCCTGCCCCTCTCCAGGCTGTTGAGGGTCCTGCGAATGGCGGCGCTCCCCCCTCTCTGGGCTCCCCACTTTGGGGCCCTGGGGGTCACAGGGGTTCGCTCCTCCAGACTGCCGGGGCTCCCCTGCTCCCGGTACTGCCCCTCTCTGCTCGTCCCACTCTGGGGCTCCCGAGGTTCCCCCTCCGGCTCTCCCAAGGGGTCCCGCAGCCCCCTGGCTCCGGGCTGGAGGTGGCCGTGCCTGACCCGGGCAGACCCAACCCCCACCACGGGGCGTACCCCACATCCCCCTGCCCGCTGCCAGGGCTCTGCTGGCACCGCCACCGGGACCCCCAGAAACACCTCCTGGGGACCCCCAATGTCCTCACAAGGGGCATTTTCTGCTCACCTTTGGAGTTCTTCATTCTCCAAACATCCCCCCAAAAAACCCAACCCAGGGAACCCCCCGGGATATCTGGGCCGAGCTCCCCCTCCCTGGGCACCTGCGGGATGGGGGGCGATGATCCCACGCGTGGGGGGCTGTGAATTCAGGGAGTGCTCAACCTCATGTGGGGAGTGACTGGGTCTGAACTGGGGGCAACTGGGTTCAACTGGAACCACACTAGAAGATAATGGGAGCAGCTGTGCCCATGCTGGGGTCATACTGGGATCCTACTGGAACTGACTGGGATGATACTGGGAGTATCTGAGAGGGACTGTGATCATACTGGAATCTGACTGCAAGGGACTGGAAAGGTGCTGGACATGACTGGAACCATACTGGAGGTGACTGGGAGCAACAGAGACCATGCTGGGAGCAAATGGAATCGTATTTGGAGTAACTTGGAGTGACTGGATTCATACTGGGAGCAACTGGGCCCACACTGGGAGTGACAGGGAGGCACTCTGGGCATGACTGGAATAATACTGGGAGTACCTGGGACTGACTGGGGGCATACTGGGGGTGACTGTAACCATACTGGGGGTGATTGGGTGCAACTGGGATCATACTGGCATTGAGAGGGAGCAGTTGGGATCACATTTGGGGACACTGGGACCATACTGGAAGTGACTGGAACCATACTGGCAGTGACTACGGGTCCTACTGGGATCATCCTGGGAGCCACTGGGATTACAGCGGGTGTGAATGGAACCTGACTGGGGGTTACTGGGAGCTGCTGAGCCCATGTTGGGAGGAAAATGTGGACACATTGGGAGCAACTGGGATCAACTGGAAGGTACTGGAACCATGCTGAGGGGACTGAGACCACAACTGGCATCATACTGGGAGCAACTGGGACCACACTTTGGGAAACTGACAGAAACTGGGATCATGCTGGAGGACCCTGGAAGTAACTGGGAAAGACTGGGATCATTCTGCGGTAACTGGAACCTTACTGGAGCAACTGGGAGTGCCTGGGAATGACTACAAGCATGCTGAGGGCAACTGGGATATACTGGGAGTGTCTGTAACCATACTGGGGGTGACTGGAACCACACTGGGAACAGCTGGGATCATGCTGGGGGGAAATGGGACCATGCTGGGGGCACCTGGGAGCAACTGGATCTATGCTGGGGGCAACTGGGCGTGACTGGGACTATTCTAGGGGCAACTGGGATCATACTGGGAGGAACTGGGAACAACTGGAACTATGCTGGGGGCAACTGGGATCATACTGGAATCATAGTGGGTCCATGCTGGGTGAGACTGGGATCACACTGAGGGTGACTGGAATCATACTGGGATTGACTGGGAGTGGCTGTGAGCAACTGGAATCGTGCTGAAAGCAGCTGGGAAGAAGTGGGAGTGACTGGGAGCATGCTGGGGGTGACTGGGATATACTGGGAGAGACAGGGAGTCACAGGGATCATACTGGAGGCTACTGGGCTCATGCTGGCATTGACAGGGAGCAACTGGGACCACACTGGGGGCCATTGGCATCATACTGGGAGTGACTGGGATCATCCTGGGATTAGCGTGGGTATCAATGGGGGTTACTGGGAGCGAGCAGGCCCATGCTGAGAGCCTACTGGAGATGCACTGGGAGGAACTGGGAATGATAGGATGCATGCTGGTGACAACTGGGATGTACTGGCAGTGACTGGGATAAATCTGGGGGCAACTGATCCATGCTGAGCTAACTGGGAGTGCCTGGGAATGACCACGAGAATGGTCAGGGCAACTGGGATATACTGGGAGTGCCTGAGACCATGCGGGTGGTGACTGGGACCACACTGGGTGTGACTGGGAATGTGCCAGGGAGAACTGGGACCATGCTGGGGGAAACTGGGGGCAATTGTGAGTGACTGGGGCCCTGCTGGGAGAGACTGGCATCATACTGGGAGTGACTGGGACTATCCTGGGGCAACTGGGAGAACTGAGAACACACTGGACAAAAGTGGGAAGTACTGGGAGCAACTGAGACTGTGCTGGGGGCAAATTGCATCATAATGGGGAGTGACTGGGAGTGACTGGGTTCATACTGGGTGCAACAGGGATTCTGCAGGGAGTGAGGGGAAGTGACCAGGATCATACTGGGACTGACTGGGCTCATACTGGGACTGATGAGGAAACTGGAACCACTCGGGGAGGGAACTGGGCTCATACTGGAGCAGCCATTTCCCAGCCCCGGGACCCCCGAGCCCCTTTCCCAGCCCCGGGACCCCCGAGCCCCTTTCCCGGCCGTGCCGCCCCTGCAGCCCCCAGACCCCCCCGCCGGGGTCCCGCCAATCCCAGGGGTCCCCCCTCTCGGGCTCCCCGCTTTGGCCTTCTGGGGCTCTCCTCTCTCCGGGGTCCCGCTTAGGGAAGCCGCGGCTCTCCCGGGGCTCCCCAAAACCGGTGTCCCCCCGCCCCCGCCGGCCCCGCGCCGTCCCCACGGGGCCCCGGCAGAGCTCGGAGGGCCCGGCCCGGGAAGCCCAACCCCCACCGCGGGGGGACCCGCATCCCCCCGCCCCCGCCGGGGCTCTGCCGCCACCGCCAGCCCCAAAAACACCTCCCGGGACCCCCCGATATCCGCCCCCGCCGGGGCATCTGCGGCTCGCCTTTGGAGTCCCGCAAGCTCCAAACATCGCGCCGCCCGCCCCGACAGACAGCACGAAACAGCGAGCCCCAAATCGATTCCCTGCGAGCTCCAAATATCCCTCCCCCCTCCAAAAACACCGCCCGGCATGTTTGGGCCGAGCTCCCCCTCCCCGGGCACCTGCGGGATGCGGGGCGGGCGATGCTCCCGGCCCGAGCGGCTGCGGATCCAGAGAGCGCTGCTCGCACGTGGAGCCTCCTCCGCCTGCTCCGGCTCCTCCTTCTTCCCCCCGTGCCTCCTCTTCCTCCTCCTCTGGCCCGCCTCCTCCTCCTCCTGCCCTTCCTCCGTGCCTGCGGCCGCGGCCCGGGAGCTCTCGGGGCAGCGGGGCCGGGCCACGATGGGAAAGGGCTGGGTCACCCCAGAGCGAGCTGGGGCAGCGGAGCTTTGGGGCAACAGCGGCAAAGGGGTGCGAGAGGGGGGATCCGGGCAGGTGGGACAGCGGCAAAGGGCTTCCAGTGGGGTCCCCCAGTTAACCCCAGCACCCCAAAGCCCGTCCCAGCCCTCCCCGTGCCTTCCCCAGCCCCGGCTGAGTGCGGGGCTCAGCCCAGGAGGCGTCGCCGTTCGGGGCTCCCCCGAGTGCAGCAAACGGGAGAGTGCCCCCCGGGTGAATTTTTGGGGTTCGCTCTACCATCGGCGCTTTAAGATCCCTCGGTAAAGTCGGTGCCCACTGTAACTCCCGTTAAAAGGGCAACACCACTCCCGTTGATTGCGGCAGTGAAGCCCCGGCGGGGTTTGGGGGTCCCGGCAGGGCTTGGGGGTCCCGGCAGGGTTTGGGGGTACCTGGGTGGTGCCGATGATGGCGATGGGGACCCCGTGCTGGGTGTGAACATTCGCGAGGGGCTCCTGGGAGGGTTTTGTGGGTCCCGGGGGTTTTTGGCGTCCCGGGGGTTTTTCGGGGTTCCCGAGGGGAGTTTTCAGGGGTCTCAAAGTGGGGGTTTGGGCGATCACAAGGGGAATATTTGGGTGTCCCAAGGCTGTTTTGGGGTCCCTGCCGGTGATGGAGATGGGGACCCCGTGCCAGGTATAAACCTTCTCAAGGGGGTCCAGGGGTGTTGGGAGGTCCTGTGGAAATTTTGGTGTCCTGAGAGAGTTTTGGGGGGTCTGTATGGGGCTTTGTGGTCCTGGGGAGTTTTTGAGGGTCCCGGGGATATTTTCGGGGTCCCAGGAGAGGTTGGGGTTCCCCGGGGGGATTGTTGGGGATTCCCGGGAGGTTTTGGGGTACCTGGGCAATGCCGGTGACAGAGCTGGGGACCCCGTGCCGGGTATGAACCTTCTCGCTGCGCACGGGCAGCGTCAGCGTGTTCAGGGAGATCCTGGGGGGCCCGGGGGGTTCACCCCAAATCCCAGGGGACCCCAAATGCTGAGGGACCCCTGAACTCCCCTCACCGCTGGATCTGCTGCAGGCAGGGGGGCACCAGCACTCGGCCTCCACCCCCCACTCTGACGGGGGGGCTGCAGAAGAAATCTGGGGGGCACAGACGGGTGAATGGGAACACCTGGGACCATGGTGGGATCATAGTGGGATCATCCTGGGAGTGACTGGGATCATACTGAGTGTAACTGAAAGTGACTGGGATCGTACTGGGGGTGACTGGGAGCCCCAGGGCCCATGCTGGGAGTGACCTGGGCCCCACCCTGGGTGGAACTGGGGGAACTGGCCCAGCCGGGGCTCAGGGTTGTTCTCCCCCAGGGCTGCTGCCACCCCCGGCCCCAGAGAGCCGAGGGACAGGGGACAGCCGAGGGACAGGGGACAGCCAGGGAACACGGCCTGGCGCAGGGACATTGTGCTCCAGCACTCTGGGCTGTTGTGCCCGGGGCGTTGCCCTTGGGCTCCCAGGACAGGCAGAGGGGGCAGAATCCCCTCCAGGAGCTGTTGTTGGCTCGAAGCTTTGGTGTTGGACATTCCCGCGGAGCCACCTGCAGTGGCCGGAGCCCGGGCGGTGCCCGGTGCCACCAAAGCCGCTCCGTCAGTGCCCTCCTGCCCCGGGCAGGGCAGAGAACACCGAAGGAAAGGCCCGAGCTCGGCTCGGGGCAGGGAGAGGGCACTCCCCTGGCGCTGCCACGGGCACCACAGACCCGGCCTGGGGAAAGGATTGGGATTTATGTCCCAGCGAGTCGCAGCAGGGATCGCTTCTCATTTCACTGCTGTCATTTGATTGGCCATAAATTCCAATCATTTCCCCATGGAATTCCCATGGCAATGGGCTGGGGGGAGATCCATCCATGGAATTGTCACCTGACTGGGATGAGAGTGAGATCTGCCCATGGAAATTCCATGGGAATTCCTGCATTCCCAAGTGCCCCATTCCTGAATCCCACATTCCCATAGGAATTCCCCTCCCCCTCCCACACCCACCTTTGTGCTCCAGAGCCTCCTGACCACATCCGATGTATACTGGGAGCTCTTCCACACAGGTGTGTCCCAGGTAATGCTTCATCTGCTCTGCCAGGATCCCTTTGGATTCCCAGCACCTCTGGGGGATCCGGGTGGCACCGTCGGACACCGCAAAGCTCCCGGATGCCAGCTGGAAGGAGATGAAATCCCACCCGTCGTAGCCGTGCCGGTGGGATCCATGGACGCTCCGTTGGACAGGAGGTCGCAGCTGGAAACCACCTGCACCGTGGGGAGACCTGGGAACGAGGAGAGAACGGACCCATGGAGTCGTGTCCCAGCCCCACGGAGCCCCTTGCAGCTCCCTGCATTCCTATGCCAGGCACGCAGATCCCATCCCACTCCCACAGATCCCATTCCCACAGATCCCAGCCCAGCCCCCGGCTCCCCCCACTCCCCCCGCTCTGGTTGTACCGGCCCCGTCTCCAGGTCACTGTCGGCCGCGTGCCGGTTCCTCTCCTTGAGCCGGGTCTGGCCATCCCAATATCCCGGGTCTGGCCATCCCAATACCCCGGGTCTGGCTATCCCAATGTCCTGGGTCTGGTCATCCCAATATCCCGGGTCTGGCTATCGCAGTATCCCGGCTCTGGCCATTCCAATGTCCCTGGTCAAGAAAAAGGGTGGGTCTGGGGGCTGGGAGAGGGGGGTGGCCGGGAAAAGGCTGGGTTGGTGCCGGATAAGGGGGTGCAGGGGGGTCTCAGTGCCGGGCAAAGGGGTAAAAGGGCGTCTCGGTTCTCAGGAATGGGGGTCCACGGCGGTCTCAGGCCCAAGGAAATGGGGGGCAGGGACTTGGAGAGGCAGAAGGGAGTTCCAGGGGCTCCCTGTGCCCAGGGAAGGGGGGTAACAGGGTGGGGGCACCCGGGAAGGGGGAGTTCAGGGGGTCTCTGGTTTTGCAGAAAGGTGGGGCTGGGGGCTGGGAAAGGCAGGAATGGGGGTCCGAGGTGTTCCAGGGCGTCCTAGGGTCAAGCACACGGGAGGTCTGGAGGCTGGGAGACATGGGATGGCCGGGAAAAGGGGAGCAGGGGGGTCCTGATGTCCGGCAGTAGGGGATTCAGGGGGGTCCCTGTGCAGGATGAGGGGTTCAGGGGGGTCCCGGGGGTGCTGGGGTCCCAGTCCCCCCTCGCCGCCCCAGGAGCCCCCAGCCCCAGCGCTGGAGCCATCGCGCTGCTCCGGGCAGATCCCGGCGGCGCAGGCTGGGAGATGCGGCAGTGCCCGAGGGAGGGCGGGGGAACGGGGGGATCACTTCCAGCTGTCCCAGGGAAGGCTCTGTAAATCCCAGTCAATCCCAGTCGCTCCCAGTGTGTTCCCAGCCAGCCCAGTATGGTTACAGACACTCCCAGTACATCCCAGTTCCTGTCAGCGTGCACCCTGTCACCCCCAGCATGCTCCCAGTCACTCCCACCTCCTCCCAGTTGCTTTCAGCATGATTCCAGTTGCTCACAGCCACTCCCAGTCAATCCCAGTAGGATTCCAGACACCCTCAGTGTGATCCCAGTCTCACCCAGCATGGTCCTGGTTGTTCCCAGTCTGGTTCCAGTCACCCCCAGTATGGTTACAAACACTCCCAGTATATCCCAGTTACCCTCAGCATGTCCGTAGTCATTCCCAGACACTCCCAGCAGCCCCAGTGAGGTGTTAGCTATCCCTGTATGATCCCAGTCATGCCCAGAATATCCCAGTTGCCTCCAGCATGCATCCAGTCATTCCCAGTTACTCCCAGTTGCTTGCAGCATCATCCCAGTTTCTCTCGGTTGTTCCCAGTAGCCCAAGGTGTGATCCCAGTTGCTCCCTTTACAACACCCAGTCACCTCCAGTATGATCCTTGTCACATGCCAGCATTGCCAGTATGGTCCCATTATCATCCCAATTGCTTCCAATCACTCCCAGTATGGTTCCAGTTGCTTCCTAGATCAACCCAGTCAGTCCCAGTATGATGCCATTTGCCCCCAGCGTGCTCCCAGTTGCTCCCAATCACCCCCAGTAGGGGGGATGATATGCATGGTGTGTTCCCAGTCACTCTCAGATACTCCCAGTATTAGTCCAGTCGCTCCCAGTATGATCCAAATGTGACCCCAGTGTGCTCCCAGTCACTGCCAGTATGAACCAGTTGCGCCCCACATGGTTCCAGTTGCTCTTTCACCCTCACTTTAGTTCCAGTCACTCCCAGTCTCTCCCAGTGTACCCCAGTTCCCTCCAGCATATTCCCAGTCACTCCCAGTTCCTTCCAGCATGATCCCATTTGCTCACAACCACTCCCAGCCAGTCTCAGCATAGTCACACTCACTGCCAGTATGATCCCAGCCACCTCCAGCATGATCCCAGTTATCCCAGTTCATCGCACTATAAACCCAGTTGCTTCCAGTCATGCCCAGCATGCGCCCAGTCACTCCCAGTTCCTCCCAGTTGCTCCTAGCATGATCCCAGTTGCTCACAGCTGCTCCTGGATACCCTCAGCATGATTCCAGTCACTCCCAGTGTATCCCATTTGCCTCCAATATGGTCTCAATTGCCCCCTGCAGGCTCCTACTCACTCCCAGTATGATCCTAGTATGATCCCAGTACAAACCAGTCACTGCCAGTGGTGCCACTCCTGGGATCCCCCAGCCCTTTCTGCGTTCCCCCCTCCCGGCTCTCCAGGCTCCCCAGAGGAGCCCCAAGGGCTGCAAGTCCCCACCCAGGGCCCCCAGAAGGGCCCAGTTTGGATGTGCAGCCCCCAGTTTTCCCAGTTTCCCTCTCCTTTTCCCCGGGCCGGGTTCCCCCGCCCCCAGCGGGTGGGAGCAGCCGAGAGCCCCGCGCTGCCCATCCCGACCTGTCCCGGCTCCATCCCCGCTGCTCCCGCGGGCTGCCAGGGGCTCGGGAACGGGGGACCCAGGGCATGGCTGGAGCTGGGGGAGGAGGAGGAGGGATGGGAGAGGAGGGAGGATGAAGAAGGAGAGCGAGAAGGGATGGAAGCAGGAGAAGGAGGTGGGATTAGGGAGGAGGAGGGATGGGAGAGGAGGAGCAGGAGGAAGAGGAGAGACAAAGGAGGATGAAGAAAAGGAGAAGGATCCACGAGGTCGAGTGCTCCCTGAATTCGCAGCCCCCTCCACCCGTGGGATCATCGCCCCCCATCCCGCAGGTGCCCGGGGAGGGGGAGCTCGGCCCAGATATCCCGGGGGGGTCCCTGGGTTGGGTTTTTTGGGGGGATGTTTGGAGAATGAAGAACTCCAAAGGTGAGCAGAAAATGCCCCTGGGGGAACACTGGGGGTCCCAGTGGCGGCTGCCAGCAGAGGCAGTTTGGAGGAGACCCCTGTGACCCCCAGGGCCCCAAAGTGGGGAGCCCAGAGAGGGGGGAGCGCCGCCATTCGCGGGACCCTCAACAGCCTGGAGAGGGGCAGGGGGGACTCCTTGGACCCCCTGCACCCCGAAGCAGAGAATAAGGGGAAAAGGACGCATGGACCCATAACCCCCAGCATCCCTAAGTGGGGAGAGGGAAGAGGGGGAACTTTTCAGATTCCTGGGACTCCCAGCAGCCTGGGGAGAGCGGGGACCAAGTAGAAGGGGGACCCCCAATACAAGCGTGACCCCCAGCAGCTGGGACAGGGGGGAACCCCCGAACACCAAAGGGGGGAGACCAGAGACAGGGAACTCCTGAGAGGCTTTTTCAGGGCTGAATCGTGGTGTTGGGGAGGTTTATATGGACCCCAGATGCCCAGGGACTTCCAGAGATGGACTTGGGCAGAGGGAATTTCAAAGCCAATGTGCCCACACCTTGTTTTCCCCCCAGACCAGGATTTCCCATTCCCAACCCTTGGCCAGATGGAGGAGGAGGCTGTGAGGAAGAGGAAGATGCCCCGGGAGCCCCAGGCAGGTGAGGAGGAAGTCAGTGCCCCTTTCCCCTCTCTCCTGCTCCATCTCCCAGCCCAGCATCGCCCCCGGCTGCAGGACAACCCCGCTGCCGACGCCGTCCTGCCGGGGACGGACTGGGGGGATCTCCTTCCCCTTCCCTGTGGCCCGGAGGCAAATCCCATCCTCTCCTTGTCCTTCCTCCCCAGACAAGGAGCTGAGCATGGAGCCCAGGGAGGACAAATGCCCGCGGCAGAACCTGGTGGAAGAGGCCGTTCTGAGCGGCTCCACGGCGCAGGAATCCAATGGGGAGGAAAAGCCCCGAGATCCCGCAGGAGGAGGGGCTGCAAACGCAGCCCAGGGTGCTCTGAGGAGGAAAGACCCACCCTGTGCAGGGAAGGCGGCCGGAGATGCAGCCAGAGGTCAGAGCTGGTGGTTCATGAGCAGCTTCACGATGGGGAGAAGCCCCACAAGTGTGGGGAATGTGGGAAGAGCTTCAGGTGGAGCTAGAACCTGATCAACCACCAGAGGATCCACATCAGGGAGAGGCCCTACGAGTGTGGGGAATGGGGGAAGAGCTGCAGAGACAGCTCCAGCCTGATGAACCACCGGCGCATCCACACCGGGGAGAGGCCCTACGAGTGTCCTCAGTGTGGGAAGAGCTTCTCCATGAGCTCTCACTTGACCCAAAACCAACGGAGGCACCGCTAAGGGAAGCCCTGCGAGTTCCCCGACTGTGGCAAGAGCTTTGTCCTCTGCTCCAACTCCATCTCCTGTCAGAGGAGCCACGTTTGGCAGAGCCCTGGTGACCCACATTCCCTGTGATCCGTGTTGCGAAGAGCCCTGGCTGGTGCTCTCCACATTCTCCTGGATCCCTGTAGACACCTGGGTGAACACAGGGGCAGGAACATCCATCAGGACTCTGAAATCAGAAATTCATTGGGAAGAGCTGATTTACTGACTTTGGGATTCAGGAATGGGGCACTTGGGAATGCAGGAATTCCCATGGAATTTCCACGGGCAGATCTCACTCTCATCCCAGTCAGGTGACAATTCCATGGATGGATCTCCCCCCAGCCCATTGCCATGGGAATTCCATGGGGAAATGATTGGAATTTATGGCCAATCAAATGACAGCAGTGAAATGAGAAGCGATCCCTGCTGCGACTCGCTGGGACATAAATCCCAATCCTTTCCCCAGGCCGGGTCTGTGGTGCCCGTGGCAGCGCCAGGGGAGTGCCCTCTCCCTGCCCCGAGCCGAGCTCGGGCCTTTCCTTCGGTGTTCTCTGCCCTGCCCGGGGCAGGAGGGCACTGACGGAGCGGCTTTGGTGGCACCGGGCACCGCCCGGGCTCCAGCCACTGCAGGTGGCTCCGCGGGAATGTCCAACACCAAAGCTTCGAGCCAACAACAGCTCCTGGAGGGGATTCTGCCCCCTCTGCCTGTCCTGGGAGCCCAAGGGCAACGCCCCGGGCACAACAGCCCAGAGTGCTGGAGCACAATGTCCCTGCGCCAGGCCGTGTTCCCTGGCTGTCCCCTGTCCCTCGGCTGTCCCCTGTCCCTCGGCTCTCTGGGGCCGGGGGTGGCAGCAGCCCTGGGGGAGAACAACCCTGAGCCCCGGCTGGGCCAGTTCCCCCAGTTCCACCCAGGGTGGGGCCCAGGTCACTCCCAGCATGGGCCCTGGGGCTCCCAGTCACCCCCAGTACGATCCCAGTCACTTTCAGTTACACTCAGTATGATCCCAGTCACTCCCAGGATGATCCCACTATGATCCCACCATGGTCCCAGGTGTTCCCATTCACCCGTCTGTGCCCCCCAGATTTCTTCTGCAGCCCCCCCGTCAGAGTGGGAGGTGGGGGCCAAGTGCTGGTGCCCCCCTGCCTGCAGCAGATCCAGCGGTGAGGGGAGTTCAGGGGTCCCTCAGCATTTGGGGTCCCCTGGGATTTGGGGTGAACCCCCCGGGGCCCCCAGGATCTCCCTGAACACGCTGACGCTGCCCGTGCGCAGCGAGAAGGTTCATACCCGGCACGGGGTCCCCAGCTCTGTCACCGGCATCGCCCAGGTACCCCAAAACCTCCCGGGAATCCCCAACACCCCCCCGGGGAACCCCAACCTTTCCTGGGACCCCGAAAATATCCCCGGGACTCTCCAAAAACTCCCCAGGACCGCAAAGCCCCATACAGACCCCCCAAAACCCTCTCAGGACACCAAAATTCCCATGGGACCTCCCAACACCCCCCAGACCCCCTTGAGAAGGTTTATACCTGGCACGGGGTCCCCATCTCCATCACCGGCAGGGACCCCAAAACAGCCTTGGGACACCCAAATATTCCCCTTGTGATCGCCCAAACCCCCACTTTGAGACCCCTGAAAACTCCCCTCGGGAACCCCGAAAAACCCCCGGGACGCCAAAAACCCCCGGGACCCACAAAACCCTCCCAGGAGCCCCTCGCGAATGTTCACACCCAGCACGGGGTCCCCATCGCCATCATCGGCACCACCCAGGTACCCCCAAACCCTGCCGGGACCCCCAAGCCCTGCCGGGACCCCCAAACCCCGCCGGGGCTTCACTGCCGCAATCAACGGGAGTGGTGTTGCCCTTTTAACGGGAGTTACAGTGGGCACCGACTTTACCGAGGGATCTTAAAGCGCCGATGGTAGAGCGAACCCCAAAAATTCACCCGGGGGGCACTCTCCCGTTTGCTGCACTCGGGGGAGCCCCGAACGGCGACGGCTCCTGGGCTGAGCCCCGCACTCAGCCGGGGCTGGGGAAGGCACGGGGAGGGCTGGGACGGGCTTTGGGGTGCTGGGGTTAACTGGGGGACCCCACTGGAAGCCCTTTGCCGCTGTCCCACCTGCCCGGATCCCCCCTCTCGCACCCCTTTGCCGCTGTTGCCCCAAAGCTCCGCTGCCCCAGCTCGCTCTGGGGTGACCCAGCCCTTTCCCATCGTGGCCCGGCCCCGCTGCCCCGAGAGCTCCCGGGCCGCGGCCGCAGGCACGGAGGAAGGGCAGGAGGAGGAGGAGGCGGGCCAGAGGAGGAGGAAGAGGAGGCACGGGGGGAAGAAGGAGGAGCCGGAGCAGGCGGAGGAGGCTCCACGTGCGAGCAGCGCTCTCTGGATCCGCAGCCGCTCGGGCCGGGAGCATCGCCCGCCCCGCATCCCGCAGGTGCCCGGGGAGGGGGAGCTCGGCCCAAACATGCCGGGCGGTGTTTTTGGAGGGGGGAGGGATATTTGGAGCTCGCAGGGAATCGATTTGGGGCTCGCTGTTTCGTGCTGTCTGTCGGGGCGGGCGGCGCGATGTTTGGAGCTTGCGGGACTCCAAAGGCGAGCCGCAGATGCCCCGGCGGGGGCGGATATCGGGGGGTCCCGGGAGGTGTTTTTGGGGCTGGCGGTGGCGGCAGAGCCCCGGCGGGGGCGGGGGGATGCGGGTCCCCCCGCGGTGGGGGTTGGGCTTCCCGGGCCGGGCCCTCCGAGCTCTGCCGGGGCCCCGTGGGGACGGCGCGGGGCCGGCGGGGGCGGGGGGACACCGGTTTTGGGGAGCCCCGGGAGAGCCGCGGCTTCCCTAAGCGGGACCCCGGAGAGAGGAGAGCCCCAGAAGGCCAAAGCGGGGAGCCCGAGAGGGGGGACCCCTGGGATTGGCGGGACCCCGGCGGGGGGGTCTGGGGGCTGCAGGGGCGGCACGGCCGGGAAAGGGGCTCGGGGGTGCCGGGGCTGGAAAGGGGCTCGGGGGTCCCGGGGCCGGGAAAGGGGCTCGGGGGTGCCGGGGCTGGGAAAGGGGCTCGGGGGTCCCGGGGCTGGAAAGGGGCTCGGGGGTGCCGGGGCTGGGAAAGGGGCTCGGGGGTCCCGGGGCCGGGAAAGGGGCTCGGGGGTCCCGGGGCTGGAAAGGGGCTCGGGGGTCCCGGGGCTGGGAAATGGCTGCTCCCAGTATGAGCGCAGTTCCCTCCCCGAGTGGTTCCAGTTTCCTCATCAGTCCCAGTATGAGCCCAGTCAGTCCCAGTATGATCCTGGTCACTTCCCCTCACTCCCTGCAGAATCCCTGTTACTCCCAGTATGAACCCAGTCACTCCCAGTCACTCCCCATTATGATGCAATTTGCCCCCAGCACAGTCTCAGTTGCTCCCAGTTCTTCCCACTTTTGTCCAGTGTGTTCTCAGTTCTCCCAGTTGCCCCAGGATAGTCCCAGTCACTCCCAGTATGATGCCAGTCTCTCCCAGCAGGGCCCCAGTCACTCACAATTGCCCCCAGTTTCCCCCAGCATGGTCCCAGTTCTCCCTGGCACATTCCCAGTCACACCCAGTGTGGTCCCAGTCACCACCCGCATGGTCTCAGGCACTCCCAGTATATCCCAGTTGCCCTGACCATTCTCGTGGTCATTCCCAGGCACTCCCAGTTAGCTCAGCATGGATCAGTTGCCCCCAGATTTATCCCAGTCACTGCCAGTACATCCCAGTTGTCACCAGCATGCATCCTATCATTCCCAGTTCCTCCCAGTGCATCCCAGTGCATCCCCAGTAGGCTCTCAGCATGGGCCTGGTCGCTCCCAGTAACCCCCACTGACACCCACGCTAATCCTAGCAAGGCCCCAGTCACTCCCAGTATGATGCCAGTGGTGCCCAGGGTGTTCCCAGTTGCTCCCTGTCAATGCCAGCATGAGCCCAGTAGCCTCCAGTATCATCCCTGTGACTCCCTGTCTCTCCCAGTATATTCCAGTCACCCCCAGCATGCTCCCAGTCACTCCCACTTCTTCCCAGTTGCTTTCAGCACGATTCCAGTTGCTCACAGCCACTCCCAGTCAATCCCAGTATGATTCCAGTCACCCTCAGTATGATGCCAGTCTCACCCAGCATGGACCCACTGTGATTCCGGTATGATCCCAGTTGCCCCCAGCATAGTTCCAGTTGTTCCCAGGTGCATCCAGCGTGGTCTCATTTCCCCCCAGCATGATCCCAGCTGTTCCCAGTGTGGTTCCAGTCACCCCCAGTATGGTTACAGATACTCCCAGTATATCCCAGTTGCCTTCAGCATGCTTGTAGTCATTCCCAGGCACTCCCAGTTGCCCCAGTAAGGTTCCAGTTACCACAGAATGATCCCAGTCTTTCCCAGTTACTTCCAGGGTCTTCCAGCATGATCCCAGTTTCTGTCAGTTTCCCAAAGTGTGGTCCCAGTTGCTCCCAGTATGGTTCCAGTTACTGCAGAATGATCCCAGTCTTTCCCAGTTACTTCCAGGGTCCTCCAGCATGATCCCAGTTTCTGTCAGTTTCCCAAAGTGTGGTCCCAGTTGCTCCCAGTATGATGCCAGTTGTGGTCTCAGTCCCCTCAGCATGGTTCCAGTACCTTCCAGTTGATCCCAGTTGCTCCCAATGTGTCCACATTTTCCTCCCAGCATGGGCCCAGCAGCTCCCAGTAACCCCCAGTCAGGTTCCATTCACACCCGCTGTAATCCCAGTGGCTCCCAGGATGATCCCAGTAGGACCCGTAGTCACTGCCAGTATGGTTCCAGTCACTTCCAGTATGGTCCCAGTGTCCCCAAATGTGATCCCAGCTGCTCCCTCTCAATGCCAGTATGATCCCAGTTGTACCCAATCACCCCAGTATGGTAAAAGTCACCCCCAGTATGCCCCCAGTCAGTTTCAGGTACTCCCAGTTGTATTGGGTTGACCCTGAGTTGATGGACAGTCTTTAAGACCAATTACGCTTCTCACAATTTACATATTTAAACCGCACAGAAAAGCGGGACTTCCCCTTTTTGTCGGAGCTCGCCTGCTGGAAGGTGGGGGCAGCTCGGTGCCTCCCGGCCCCGCCGGGCCGGGCCGGGCCGGGGCCACTGCCCCTTTCCCAACGCTGTGGCACGGACCCTGGGTGGCTGGGGGGGGACTGTCCCAGAGCCGCAGGCAGCTCAAACCAGCCATGGACTGCCACAGCTAAACCCATCCAGCGCGGCTTCTGGGGACAGGCGGGTCCCTCTCCTCTCCATGCGGAGCCGGCGGAGCCAGCGGGAGCCGGCGGAGCCTCCTGTCTGCAGCCAGCACACTTCGTGCTGAACTGAAGAGGACACCACGCAGCCAGCAGCACAAAGGGCGCGAGGCTTTCCCCACCGTAAAGCCCGAACAAGAACACCCTTCAACGTGGCGGCTGCAGAGTCAGAGAGAAAGAGAAGTGAGTCCTGTGGGACGGAGCTGGAAATGGCGACGGGAGAAAAGAGGGCGGTGCTGCAATTCTGGCGCGCAGCTTAAAAGAAACCTTCTTGCATGCCGTGGTAAGAAACTGTAATACCACAAACTGTTTGTCTCTTTAATCCATTTGAAGAACATGGGGGGATGGAGTATCTTCGTGTGCCTGTGAAGATTGTGAAGAATGCCAATGCCAGGCTATATAGTAGTAAGAGGCTGCTAGAGACTTGTGGCGAAGAAAAAAGCTTTTGTGTGCAGGCCGAAAGAAGTTATCCTTAAAAAGATGAATAACCCCATGTGATGGCCCATGTTTTGTAGTGTGAAGGAACTGTGAGATTTTTCATGGGGGAGATGTTCTACACACAGCAGATTGTTTGTTTCCGGGCGGATCTGCTGTTGGTGGCAGTTTGGGAACCACGTGCAACTGAAGAAAAAACCCTTTTTTCCCTTAAGCATAAGAGAGAGACTTTTCAAGAACTGGAACACTGACTAACATCCCATGTTCTGTTATCCTTTGTGTGAGCTAGGTAAAAGGAGAGAAGTGCTGGGGGGGGGGGGGGGGGATTTGCTTTAATTTTGTTTTGTTATTGTCTCTTTACTTTTAATTCTATTAGTAATAAAACTCTTTCATTGTACTGCAACTGTTTAAGGTTTGTGCCTGCTTTGCTTTTCTCCTAATTCTTATTTCACAGAAGGAAAATAAGTAAGTGATGAATATTTTGAACCAAAACCACTACATTTAATTGGTGTTTCCGCCCGGTTTCGAACTCAACCCGCTACACCAGTATTATTCCAGTCGTGCCCAGAGTGCCTCCCTGTCACTCCCAGTGTGGGCCCAGTTGCTCCCAGTATGAATCCAGTCACTCCAAGTTCCTCCAAATACGATTCCATTTGCTCCCAGCATGGTCTCTGTTGCTCCCAGTCACCTCCAGTATGGTTCCAGTCATGTCCAGCACCTTTCCAGTCCCTTGCAGTCAGATTCCAGTATGATCACAGTCCCTCTCAGATACTCCCAGTATCATCCCAGTCAGTTCCAGTAGGATCCCAGTATGACCCCAGCATGGGCACAGCTGCTCCCATTATCTTCCAGTGTGGTTCCAGTTGAACCCAGTTGCCCCAGTTCAGACCCAGTCACTCCCCACATGAGGTTGAGCGCTCCCTGAATTCACAGCCCCCACCCGTGGGATCATCGCCCCCCATCCTGCAGGTGCCCGGGGAGGGGGAGCTCGGCCCAGATATCCCGGGGGGGTTCCCTGGGTTGGGTTTTTTGGGGGGATGTTTGGAGAATGAAGAACTCCAAAGCTGAGCAGAAAATGCCCCTTGTGAGGACATTGGGGGTCCCCAGGAGGTGTTTCTGGGGGTCCCGGTGGCGGTGCCAGCAGAGCCCTGGCAGCGGGCAGGGGGATGTGGGGTACGCCCCGTGGTGGGGGTTGGGTCTGCCCGGGTCAGGCACGGCCACCTCCAGCCCGGAGCCAGGGGGCTGCGGGACCCCTTGGGAGAGCCGGAGGGGGAACCTCGGGAGCCCCAGAGTGGGACGAGCAGAGAGGGGCAGTACCGGGAGCAGGGGAGCCCCGGCAGTCTGGAGGAGCGAACCCCTGTGACCCCCAGGGCCCCAAAGTGGGGAGCCCAGAGAGGGGGGAGCGCCGCCATTCGCGGGACCCTCAACAGCCTGGAGAGGGGCAGGGGGGACTCCTTGGACCCCCTGCACCCCGAAGCAGAGAATAAGGGGAGAAGGGACCTGGGGACCCCATAACCCCCAGCATCCCTAAGTGGGGAGACCAAAGGGGGGAGCTTTTGGATTCCTGGGACTCCCAGCAGCCTGGGGAGGGTGGAGACCAAGTAGAGAGGGGGACCCCAATAAAAGAGGGACCCCCAGCAGCTGGGACAGGGGGGAACCCCCGGACACCAAATGGGAGAGACCAGAGACAGGGAAGTGCTGAGAGGCTTTTTCAGAGCAGATTTTTATGGACACACAGTGCCCAGTGACTTCTAGAGATGGACTTGGGCAGAGGGACCTTCAAACTCAATGTGCTCATCCCTTGTTTTCCTCCAAACCAGGATTTCCCATTCCCAACCCTTGGCCAGATGGAGGAGGAGGCTGCGAGGAAGAGGAAGATGCCCCGGGAGCCCCAGGCAGGTGAGGAGGAAGTCAGTGCCCCTTTCCCCTCTGTCCTGCTCCATCTCCCAGCCCAGCATCGCCCCCGGCTGCAGGACAACCCCGCTGCCGACGCCGTCCTGCCGGGGACGGACTGGGGGGATCTCCTTCCCCTTCCCTGTGGCACGGAGGCAAATCCCATCCTCTCCTTGTCCTTCCTCCCCAGACAAGGAGCTGAGCACGGAGCCCAGGGAGGACAAATCCCCGCGGCAGAACTGTAGGTTCTCTGTCTGGGGGGTGCTCGGTGCGGGTTCGGACGGTCGGGACGGTCAGCATTTGGGAAATTAATCAGAGTCCATTCTAAGAGGTTTTTTAGCTCCTGTTTAGGTAATTGTCTTGAACTAGAGCTTAGTAAATGCTTAAGTTGCTTATAGAGATCTCTGTCATGGGCAGAGTGCATTTGTCCCATTATCAGACCAGTATGATACTCACTTAGATGATGTCGCAGGAGCAGTGTCCTTGCTCAGAGGTCCGTCGTGGGGGGCTGGCCAGGCACTCCACTCGGCGCTCAGGACGCTGCTTTTGGGTCCTTTCTCAGAGCTCCGGTGTTAGGCGTCGCGTGGCAACGGCTTTCCATGCTCAGGACCTCACGGGTGGGTCCACACTAAGAGCTCCAGTGCGGGCGGTGCTGAGCACTACTCGCCTGTGCTCGGGACGCGCGGCAGGGTCCCTCCTTAGAGCTCCGGTCGGCACTGCTTAGCAGCGTGTCTGTGCTCGAGGGGTGCCACGGCAAACTTCCTCAAAGAGCTCCAGGGAGCCGCTGCACAGCAGTGGCCGCCTGTGCTCGAGGACTGCCAGGCAATTTCCTCCGAGAGCTCCAGGTAATCCCCGTGCTCGAGGGCTGCCTTGGCAGAGTTATAGAGCTCCGGCTTTTACGATGCGCAGCAACGGTATGCCGTGCTCACGACACGTTCTAGGTGGCTATAACTGGTCTTTTAGTTACCGTCCATGGAGAAGTCTCCCACAGATGGAGAAAGCTGAACCGAGCCTTCAATCACGTTGTGCGCCAGACTGAAGGTTCTTGGGGGGTTCGGCAATCACGTTGGGCGCCAAACTGTAGGTGCAGGGTGTTCAGTCTGGACCGGGCGTAGACGGACGGAGACGGACGGAGACGAGAGATCTCTGTAGTCAGATCTTGGAACATGTGGTTTATTGCAAAGGGCGTGGGTACAGGGGCACTGCTTAGAGCTGCAGCTGGCAGCTCTGAGCAGGCCCAAGAGAGCAAGAGAGTAAGCGGGTAAGCAAAGAGAGAATAGTAAGAGTCGATAGTAAGAGAGTCTAGTAAGAGAGTAGTACGAGTGTCTGAAGTCCTGGTTACAATACAATAAATCATCTTCTGTACTGAATATTCTAATTGTCACTAACCAATCTAATACAAGATACAAATCCTATAGCATTTACATACAGCCTATAAGGGTTCTTATATTACCATAGAGTGTTACATCTTAACTTCTAAAAACTACTCTTTGGACCCCTTCTGCTGAGCTAGTAGGGTCTGCTCTGACCCTTGGACCTGCCTGCAAGCAGAGGGTATTGTTCAATCAAGAGGGGATTACATTCAGTCGGCCATACCATTGTTTTCCAGTTGTTCAGTAACTAAGATTTAGTATCTCAAAGGTGGCTTTCATTTCGATGTCGCTTATAGTTTTCATATTCCCAAAATCTTTTGTCAGGCAATCATATTTATAAGGCTTTCTGTTTCATCTTCCCCAACATAGAACCTGGTGGAAGAGGCCGTTTTGAGCGGCTCCACGGCGCAGGAATCCAACGGGGAGGAAAAGCCCCGGAGATCCCGCAGGAGGAGGGGCTGCAAACGCAGCCCAGGGTGCTCTGAGGAGCAAAGACCCACCCTGTGCGGGGAAGGCGGCCGGAGATGCAGCCAGAGGTCAGAGCTGGTGGTTCATGAGCAGCTTCACGATGGGGAGAAGCCCCACAAGTGTGGGGAATGTGGGAAGAGCTTCAGGTGGAGCTGCCACCTGATGGAGCACCAGAGGATCCACACAGGGGAGAGGCCCTACGAGTGTGGGGAGTGTGGGAAGAGGTTTCAGACCAGCTCCACTCTCCTCCTGCACCAGCAGATTCACACGGATGAGAGGCCCTTCCGCTGCCCCGAATGCAGGAAGGGCTTCAAACAAAACTCCCACCTCGTCACCCACCGGCGCCTCCACACCGGGGAGAGGCCCTACGAGTGTCCCCAGTGCGGGAAGAGCTTCTCACAGGAGCTCTCACTTGACCCAACACCAACGGAGGCACCGCTAAGGGAAGCCCTGCGAGTGCCCCGACTGTGGGGAAGAGCTTTGTCCTCTGCTCCAACTCCATCTCCCATCAGAGGAGCCACATTTGGCAGAGCCCTGGTGACCCACATTCCCTGTGATCCGTGTTGGGAAGAGCCCTGGCTGGTGCTCTCCACGTTCTCCTGGATCCCTGTAGGCACCTGGGTGAACGCAGGGGCAGGAACATCCATCGGGACTCAGATCAACATTGGAGATTCATTGGGAAGAGCTGATTTTTTACCTTTACACCCTAAAATTTTCATCTGCTCTGTCCAATTGTTTTCTTCTGGTGGCTGTGGAGACAAACAATGGACTCTACACGATTCGGTGTGAATCAGGCAGAAGCCATTTTATTGATGACCTACTGTCCCTCATATACAGTTCTTGCTTTCCCTACACTCGATCGTGCATAATTATTATGGGTTAAGGGCTATTTTCACACGCTGCTTTATGCTTTGTGATTGGCTCTTGTCTGTGTGTCACATTGTCTGTCGTGTATGTCACAACTGTCCTTCAGTTTGCCTTTTCTTATCCTTTTCTTCCTTTGCTTCTTCCTCATTCACATCCTCCCCAGTGCTGCTTGTTCCTTTCTCACAACCTCCCCATGGACTCTTTCCCTGTGTAGGTGCTCAAGTCCTTCTGTCTTACGTGCTCTGGTTCTTCTCTTTTATGGCTGGTTCACATTATGTCCATTTTCTAGTAAAAACATGGTTTCCACAGTCTCGAAGCATCAATGGGTCCCACTGAGCTCCATGCCCACCACTGGCTCCTCATGGACTCCTTGGAGGAGAGAATTGGGGGCCAGGATTGCACAAAGCTCTCAGAGACTCCCAGGCAAAAGCCAAAGCCAAAGTCCTTTGAAAACCCTGCAGTCCCTGGAAGCATTGAGGAGCCCCCAGGGCCATTCCTGACCCAGGCTCCCCAGGGACTCCTTCCAGCAGATCCCTGAGGCCACTGGGATGTGGGGGGATGCTGAGGGCAGGACAAGGGGCTGACAGTGCCCAGCCTTGCTGGGGCTGTGCCAAGAGGCCCCAGGGCCTCAGGACAAGGTGTCTCCTCCCAGCCCTTGGTGGCCCAGATGCTGCTGTGCCCCAGGGCACCAAGACTTGGCTTCTCTTTGTCCCCCCCTGTCATCCCTGCCTCCAGTTCTCTGCTCTGACTGGAGCCTGGGGACACTTTCTCAGTCGTGTCCCTCACTGGGACCCATGAAAACTTCCAGAAACTTTGAAGTTCAATTCTGGCTGGAATTCTTGAGAGGTTTCTGCCAGTCCCTGTCAGGGACTGATGTTCAGGGCCTCAGCACCAAGGCCCGAGAGGGTCATTGCAGTCCTTGTGCTGTGTGTGTGCTGCTGAGCTGGGCCGGGCTCCTGGCACAGAGGCAGCTCCTGGCAAGCGGCAGCGCTGCAGAGAGACAGCTCTGGCCAGGAGCAGCTCCTGGGCACAGCCCAGCAGGGCTGGGGCACTGCCTGCAGCCAGCCCGGGCACAGCACAGAGGCACACAGGGCTTAAACTCAGCCGGGGCTGGGAAGGGGCTGGGAAGTGACTGGGGGGGCTCCAAACGCAGCCCAGGGTGCTCTGAGGAGGAAAGACCCACCCTGTGCTGGGAAGGCAGCTGCAGATCCAGGCAGAGCTCAGAGCTGGGGGTTCATGAGCACCTTCATGGCAGAGAGAAGCCCAACAGGTGCTTGGAATGTGAGAAGAGCTTCAGCTGGAGCTCCAGCCTGCTCTGCCACAAGAGGATCCACACTGGGGAGAGGCCCTGTGAGTGTCCTTGAGGGTGGGAAGAGCTTCTCCAGGAGCTCACAGCTGACCCCACACCAACAGAGCCACCAGTAAGGGAAGCCCTGTGAGTGCCATGACTATGGCAAGAGCTTTGTCCTCTGCTCCAACTTCATCCCCCAGCAGAGGACCCACGTTGGGAAGAGCCCTGGTGATCCACATTCCTGGTGATCCACGCTGGGAGGACACCTGGCTGATGGTCCTTTTGTTTTGGCCCTAATTTTCTTTTGATCCATCTTCATCCCTTAAAAACACCCCAAAATTAGGGTAAAAATAGAGAAATTGAACAGAGACATCTAAAGTCTCACCATTTTACTGGTATTTGGGGGGAATTTTGGGTTCAGGGTGATATTTGGCAGAGGAGGATGGAGACTGTCTCTGTCCCTCTCACCCCACTCAGTGCCCAGTGAGGGTCTGTGTCCTTCTCCCCTCGGGATTCTCGGGAGGTGCTTGTGGGGCTTTGGGGGTGTCTCTGTCCCTCTCACCCCGATGATGCTTGGGTGGGGTCACACCAGGGGTGAGAGGGACAGAGACCCCCCCAGCCTCCCCAGGTGTGAGAAGGTTGGAGAGCCCCTCACCCCCTGAGCACACTCAGTGGTGAGAGGGACACAGAGCCCCTGATCCCCCGCCCTGCACAAGCATTCCCTGGGGTGAGAGGGATGGAGACCCCTGAGCATCCCCCAGGGTGAGTGGGACAGAGACCCCTGAGCATCCCCTGGGCTGAGAGGGACAGGGACACCCCCTCGGGAATGCCCTGGGCTGAGAGGGACAGGGACAACCCCCCCAAGCCCCTCCCCAGCATCCCCTGGGCACCAGACCAAATAAACTTGGCAGAAATCAAACTCAACTCTACACAAAATGCTTTGAGTAATGTTTGCTCTTCCCACAAGTCCCTTGTGATGAAAACGCAAACAAACCCCAACCATGAATGAACCGACAGCACAAGCAGTTATGGTGGCAATTCAAAGCTCCAGCGGTTCCCGCACAGCTCCAGCTCAGCTGCTGCAGGTTCCTGTAAAAGAAAAGTGACAATTCGGCCCAGTACAGATGATTGAAAGGAAGGAAAACTCTGTGTAGCTGTCACAAAGGTGGCAGGGAGGAAGAGAAAAATGATTCTCCCATTTGGCAAAGCCCCCCAGCCTGTGAGAGAGAAAAGGGGGGAGAGCAAGGGGTGACAGGGACAGAGACCTCCCCTGGGGAGGGGCAAGTGTGACACTGTCCCCTGTGTGTGTGGCCTTCCCGGGCTGGGGGTTTCACACCTGAGCCAGTCTGGGTAAGGGGGGTGGTGTTCACTCCCCCTGAGCAGGGGTTACCCCACACCCCCAAAACTCCTCCTGCCCCCTTGGGTTGGGGGTGGGGGTGCAAACCTGGCCTCAGCAAATGGGTCTGGGGGCTGGGGCCACCCCCAGCCCGACCCCAGCCAGGACTGATTTTCAGGACAGCTCTGGGCTTGGCTTTCTGGTGGATTCATTCTCCTCCCTCAGCCCTGTTTACTTCTTAGAGTAAAGAACTGTTCCTCCCTTTCCTGTGTTTTTGCTTGGGTGCCCTGTAATTGTGGGATTGGATCCGAGGGGATCATCGGGGCACTGCTGGGCCCCATGGACCAAGGGGCCGGTGTGATTCTGAGAGGCCCCGTGGATCCAAGGAGGCCATGGTGCTCCTGCAGGTCCTCATGGAATCACGGAGTCCATTGGGACACTGCTGGGCCCCGTGGAACCAAGGGAACATGGAGCAGCTCTGGCTGCCTTGGGCTCCTGGGGCCGCCTGGCAGCTCCGGCTGACCTTGGCATGGCCAGAGCTGCTTCTCACCTGCCCTGCAGCGCTGGGGCTCCGTGCTTTCCTTCCTATGGAGCAGAACTGTCCTTCTCCTCCAGGGGCCCATGGCCTAAATTGAGACTCTGCCTCCCAAATTCCGTCTATCAAAGGATTGCTCTGTGACAAAAGGTGCCCGGACAGATGGGTCTGGCTGGCCTTGGCCTCCTGGGGGCCACCTCTCATCTGCCTTCAAAACATTGGTGCTCCACCCTTTCCTGACAATGGAAAAGAACCATCATTCCTGTTCAGGTGCCTGTGGTCAAAATTGGGTTTCCACTTCCAAATTTCTGTCTATCCAAGGATTGTTCCCAGGTGAAACCTTCCAGGACAGACAGCTCTGCCTGGCTTGGCCTCCCAGGGACCACCTCTCATCTGCCTTTGAAACACTGGGGCTTTGTGCTTTTCTTCCTGTGGAATTAAACATCTTTCATGTCCAGGTGCCCATGGCCGATACTGAGAATCCACCTCCAAAATTCCAGTTATCCAAGGCTTGTTCCAAGACCAAAGCTTCCATGAGAGACAGGTCTGGCTGTCCTTGCCCATGGTGGCCACCTCTCATCTTCTTCCAAAACACCTGAACTTTTTGCTTTTCTTTCCTCTGGAAAAAAACCATCCTTCCCAACAAGGTGCCCATGGCCAAAATTGGGATTCCACCTCCCAAATTCCCAATATCCAAGGGCTGCTCCCAGACAAAAGCTGCCATTACCATCAAGTCTGGCTGGCTTGGCCTCCTGAGGGCCAGATCTCACCCACCTTCCAAACACTGGGGTAACGCAGTGTTTGGGTGCTTGAGGCACCAACTCTGGCGTGCCCCAGGTCAGAGTCAGTCCAGCTGCGTTACTTCTGCGTGTCGCTGAAGCGACTTCGGCATCAGGAGAAGAGCTGCTGGCTGGGCTAGCTAGCTGGCTTCTCGGCAGAGGGAACACAGCAGGAGCCGATGGATCGGCTCACGTTAGCTCGGACACAAAGGAAGAGAGAGGCTGTTCAGGTCTGGCTTCCAGCAGGTTTAATGTGATGGGATTGATCGGATCGATGGGATGGGACTAGGACGGCTCTGCCCGGGGCTCGTCCTCAGTTTTAGAGGCAATTTGAAAACCCTGGGGAAAGGGGAAAACAACCAATGAGTTAGAAGCCAGGGGGAGGATACAATTTAACAAGAACCACTGAGAGAAACCGAGAGCCGGGAGTTATAACAGAGAACCAATGAACAACCGAGTAACCGAGAATTTTCCCGAACCGGGGGAGGCGGCTTGGAGCCGGGCACCGCCCAGGCGGTGCAGCTTAGGCTTCTGAGCCGCCCCCTGAGTCTGACTCTTCGGGGAACTCGATCCAGGGGAGGGGCTGGGACTGATTGGCATCACGGAGCCCCAGCCCTGCGGTGGGCTGGGTCACACCAACGCTGGGGCTCTGTGCTTCCTTTTTATGGAAAAGACTCGTCCTGCTTGTCCAGGCACAAACGGCCAAAATTGGGATTCCACCTCCTGAATTCCCAATATCCAAGGGCTGCTCCCAGACAAACCTGCCAGGACAGACAGATGTGGCTGGCCTTGGCCTCTGGTGGCTGTGTCTCATCTGCCCCTGAAACCCTGGGGCTCGGTGCTGCCCTTCCTCTGGAGACCACTGTGACCCTGCGTGGCCTCGTGGAACCCAGGGGCCGTTGTGACCCTGCAGGGCTGGTGGCACCAAGGGGACCATTGTGACCCTGTGGCGTTCCATGGAACCAAGGGGCCACTGTGGCACTGCTGGCCCCAAAGAACCAAGGGGCCTTTGTGACAGGGCAGCTGGGGAGGCCCAGAGTGGACACCAGGAGAAAGGAATTTCCCTCCCAGGCAGGGCTGGGCTGCAACACGTCCCCCAGAAGGAGTCTGGAGCAGCCCAAGGCTTTGTGTGCCCAGGCAGAGGCAGGCAGGACGCAGAGCTGCCAGCAAAGGAAGGGGCCAGTCAGGTGGGGCAGCCGGGGGGATGAGGACAGCCTGCAGGGACAGAGGCGCAGGGCAGGGACACCGTGGGACAGCGTGGGCTGCAGAGGGCAGAGGGATGGGCAGCAGCTGCAAGGCCCTGACAGAGCCAACTTGTGCAGCCCTTTGGCCACGGCTGCTGGCCCTGGCCCTGAGGCCAGGAGGGGACAAGTGACCCCTGCAGCCCTGGGGCCTCAGGGCCTCCTTGTCCCTGCCCAGCAGCCTGGCAGGGGCTGCCCCATGGTGCTGCCCTGGGCACTGCCCATCCCCACATCCCAGTGCCCCGGCAAGAGCCCTGAGCACTGAGGGAGGGACAGGATCTGCCTTGCCAGGGGCTGGGGCTCAGGCCTTGGCCCTTTGCACTCATGGAACACAGCCAGCTTTGCTCAGCACCAGAGACACCTTTCCCTTGCTTGTCCCCACCTGCCATCGCTGCCTCCAGAGTTCTGCTCTCACTGGAACCTGGGGACACTTTCACGTGAGTCGTGTCCCTCACTGGGACCCTTTAAAAGTTAAAGAAACTTTGGACTTTGAATCTGACTTTGAGTTCCTGAGAAGTTTTTTGAAGACCCTCTGAGGGACTGAGTCTGATGTGAACAACACCAAAACCCCGAGAGGGTCATTAAAGTCCTTGTGCTGCTGCTGTGCTGCTGAGCTGGGCCAGGCTCCTGGCACAGAGGGAACTCTCAAGCTCCTGGCAACCAAGGAGAGCTTCAAAGAGGCAGCTCTGCTGAGGAGCAGCTCCTCTGCCAGCCCAGCAGGGCTGAGGGCACTGCCTGCAGGTACCTGGGAGGAGTGAGCAGAGAGCTGGCTAAAGCAGCTGGGAGGGCAGCTCTGAACTCATTCCTGGAGAAACCTTCCCAGCGTGGGACACAGTGAGTCTCTGGCTGCAGGGATCCTCTAGAGCTGGCCCATGGCACGGCTGCCATGGCTGTGAGGATGGCTCTGCTGCCGTTCCTGCCTTGGGGGAGGATGTGCTGCAGAGCGGGGCTGCCCTGGGCACCGTCAGAGGGACAGGGCAGGACGGCTCCTGCTGCCAGGGCCGGCTGCAGGCTGTGAAGGTGGGCAGCAGCCAGGGGTGCCCAGGGCTGTCCTGCAGAGCAGCTCCTGCAGCCCTGAGGGCTCTTTGCCAGGCCAGGGCATCTGCCACCTGCCAGGGGCAGCTCTCAGCCTGCCTGGCAGCTCCCCATGGGCTCTGGGGAGGGGTTGGAGGTGGAAGGAGCGACCCCCCTCAGGGCAGACTCCTCCTGCTGGGGAGGTGGTGCTGCATGGCCAGGGCTGCTCTCAGCTTTCTCCTCAAGGGAAGGGAAAGGGGCTCTCAGGTTTGTCTGTGTCACTGAGACTCCTGCACTGCCACCCTGGGCATCAGCAGCTCTGCCTCAGATCTCCCTCAGGAAGTGCCTCCTCACACTCCTCTGCCTGCAGACAGCACCAGCAGCACCTTGGCTTGCAGCATCTCCCTTTGTCTGAGCTGCCCTTCAGGCCCTGCTGCCAGGGAGATGCCCCTGGGCAGTGCCCTGTGCTGGGAGGGCTCTGCAGGGCAGCGCTGAGCCCCCAGGGCTGGGCTGGGCTCTGGCAGCACTGGCAGGGACAAGCCTTGGACACAGAGAAACAGCTGCCAGGAGGCACAACTCCAGGCAGCAGAGAGCCAGAGCAACCACAGGTGCACAGGGAAAGGGAGAAGGGTTTAGAGCAATGGTTTTGAAATTGGAGCCTTCAAAAAGTCACTTTATTTTTCAAGCCCATTTGAAGTACAATCACCCTGAAATAGAGGGAGGTGAAATGAGCAAAGGGCACCTGGGTGGGGACCAGCAAGTCTGACTGCACTGGGGCACAGCGAGCCCTGTTTTCCCTCTGGCCCCCAGTGTTCAGGCTGAGAGCAATGCTGAGGATGAGGCAGCAGCACAAACCTGAGCTCAGAAATCAAAAAGATTAGCCAAGTTCTGTCACAAGAGGAGAAGTGGTTTTGCGGGAATTCCTAAGAAAATAGCATAGGATTGACTCAGGGGAATCTGTCCCAGCTTGTCAATGCCTTCTTCCAACAGCCCACAATGCCCAGAGTGAAGGAATGTGCAACAGCAGCTCCATCAGCCCCTTCCTCCTGCTGGCATTGGCAGACACGCAGCAGCTGCAGCTCCTGCACTTCTGCCTCTTCCTGGGCATCTCCCTGGCTGCCCTCCTGGGCAGCGGCCTCATCATCAGCGCCGGAGCCTGCGGCCAGCACCTGCACAGCCCCATGTTCTTCTTCCTGCTCAGCCTGGCCCTCACCGACCTGGGCTCCATCTGCACCACTGTCCCCAAGGCCATGCACAATTCCCTCTGGGGCACCAGCCACATCTCCTACTCAGCATGTGCTGCTCAGGTGTTTTTCTTTCTGTTCTTCCTCTCAGCAGAGGATTTCCTCCTCACCATCATGTGCTACGAGCGCTACGTGTCCATCTGCAAAGCCCTGCACTACGGGACCCTCCTGGGCAGCAGAGCTTGTGCCCACATGGCAGCAGCTGCCTGGGCCAGTGCCTTTCTCTACGCTCTCCTGCACACGGCCAATACATTTTCCCTGCCCCTGGGCCAGGGCAATGCCCTGGGCCAGTTCTTCTGTGAAATCCCACACATCCTCAAGCTCTCCTGCTCCAAATCCCACCTCAGGGAACTTGGGCTCATCACTGTCAGTGTCTGTTTGCTCTTTGGCTGTTTTGTGTTCATTGTTTTCTCCTATGTGCAGATCTTCAGGGCCGTGCTGAGGATCCCCTCTGAGCAGGGCCAGCACAAAGCCTTTTCCACGTGCCTCCCTCACCTGGCCGTGCTCTCTCTGTTCCTCAGCACTGTTATGTTTTCCTACCTGAAGCCCCCCTCCATCTCCTCCCATCCCTGGATGTGGCCCTGTCAGTTGTGTACTCGGTGGTGCCTCCAGCCCTGAACCCCCTCATCTACAGCCTGAGGAACCAGGAGCTCAGGGATGCCCTGAGGAAAGTGAGGACTGGATACTTTTCACAAGTTAAAATCTTTCTATTTCCTTCTGCCGTGCGAGGAAAATGATGACTAGGATGCTTCTCAGAAGCAATAAACTCTCTCTTTCCTGCTCCAGAACCTTCAGAATGTAACTTTACAATCTTGGCCTTTTTTTTCCTCTTTGTCCATATTTTCATTGGTGCTTTTTCTTATTCTTTTTCTGGTGTTATTCTGCTTCTTATAAAGTACTGTAGTACTACTCCTAGCATTTCTACATGAACATCTACCTTTCTTTTGAAACACAAAGACTTTCAGGAGGCTTCTTCCCTGTGCATTTGAATCAAAACAAGGGGCTGTCCTGACCTTTGTGTCCAAGGTTTGTTCCTCAGCCCTTCTCTGGCTCTGCAGGGGCAGTGCCTGTGGGCAGAGCTGGAGGGAAGAGACTCCCAGCACAGCAGCACGGCCAGGGACAATGGCCCAGCCTCTTCCCACCTCTGCTCTTCCCAGCTCCACACTTCCTTTCCCAGCCCTTCTGAGGGTGCAAGGCCGGAGTGCTCGGGCAGCTCGGTCACTGTCCTGCTGCGTGTCCGTGCTGTGAGCACAGGCAGGGACAGGCCACGGGCACTGCTGGGACACAGCCGGGCTCCAGCACAGCAGCTCCATCAGCAAAGGGCATCTCCTGAGGGCAGGGCAGGAAGGCTTTGCTCTCCTCCTGAGCTGCTGCCAGGAATGTGCCCCAGGAATGCCCTGGCAAAGCAAACCCCAGTGCCCAGGGGCAGGGGGGGAGTGTGCAGGGGGGGCAGGCAGCAGTGTCCTGGCACTGCCAGAGCTCCTGGGATGGACCTGAGGGAGCAGCAGAGCAGGGCCTGGGCTGTGCCTTTGTTCCGGGCACAGCCTGGGAAGGTGCCCAGGGCAAGTGTCCCACACCAGCCCCTGCCACCAGCAATCCCAGCACTGGCCTCTGCCCTCCCCTGCAGGAGGTTGTTTGTCCCTGCACGGAGGGACACCAAGTGACCAGGCCAGCAGTCCGTGTTTGCTGTGTCCTGAGGAGCCTTCAGCAGTGCATCGAGTGGGTGTGGGGAGATGAACCCGAGTGAGCACAAACACCATCAGCAGCACTCGGGGCTGGCACAATTCCAGGGGCACAAACAGTGCCCTGAGGCCACTTCACTGCCAGAGTAATGTCCTCTGGGAAAGCACCTGAATTCTTTGCTGGGCTGTGCTGAGAACTGCATGGAGAGAAATGTCCAGGGCAGGGAGGCTCCAGGGAAAGTGCTCAGGACAGCCAAGGGCTGCACAGAGAGACACCGGAGTGGTGGGTCTGTGGGGAGAAATCACAGCTGCCTCCCTTGGGAATCGCCCCCAGGACCTGGACAGGCTGTGCTGTGTTCTGGGCACTGACCTGGAACCGAGGGATGTGGAAAAGGCGTCTGGTGTCAGGGACGTTGGGAAGGCTGGGCAGGCACTGGCATTTGTCCCTCAGGGATTCCATGAGGGTCCTGCCAAGATGAGCTCTGCTCCTCCTTGGAGCCCTTCATGGGCACAGAGGGCTGAGAGACCTTTCCAGGACAGGCTCAGGCCAAGGAGCCCTTGAGTCTCTCAGCCCCCCGTCGGTGCCTGCTGGAATTCAATCCCCCTCCCCATCCCGCAGCAGCCCCGCATTTCCCTCCTCCAGCCTTGCTCTCCAGCACAGCCACGGGGGCTCTTCGGGCTCTCGGCTTTTCCTGCAGCCACCGAGGCCAGCTGAGCTCTGCCTTCCCCACACTCAGCCCTGCCCAGCGCAGGCAATGCCCAGAAATTCCCTGTGTGTCCCTGGCCTTGCTGTCAGCCCCGGCAGCGGCTCCGTGGCCCCTCTGTGCCCCGCTGCCCCAGCCATGGTGCCCCAGCCCCTGTGCAGGCCCAGCCCAGGACAGGAGCGCTGCGGGTGGGAACGGCCCCTGGGCCCTGCTGCCCACAGCAGCCTTGGGGCTCTGCGCTGTTGAGCTTTGGACGGGGTACCCTTCCTTCCCGGACCAGGGTGAGAGAGCAGAGGAGGCTGCTGTTCTGCTGAGTTCTGTATTTCATAGTCTCACAGCTTTCTTGAAGGCAGAGTTCAAAGGGGGTTACATGATAAAGGCAAGCAGCAACAGCAACAACAGGCAAAAACAGCTTCTTCTTCTTCTTCTGTATGCTCTATATGCTTTATATGCTCTATATGCTCTATACTCTATATGCTCTAGACTCTATATTTTTCCTTGCAGAAGTGTGGATTATATTTGTTAATTGACCAATAAGAGTAACACACGATTGTAGTTTTCCTTTTCTTAACCTATCCTGGTCTAATTCTAACAGTCGTAAGCCTCACACCAGTGTTACACAGGTATTACACAGATTTGCGGATGCAGTTTCTATCAGCTCTTACTGTTTACGTGAACGCTCTGTGTAAAAAATGTGAACAGTGTCATTCTATCCATATTTTGTCTAAAGTAAAGAATTCTGTGAAAAGGTAACCCTGCTGCAGTAAGAACTGTGTTTAAGGTCTCTGCTGCAGCTTTTCAATGTTTAAGGCACTTAGCATATATTTCTACTAAAGGTTAAAAAATCTGTATTTCTATTTCACTTTGGTGTGACTTCATGTATCTCAGCTTGTCCAAAGGTTTTAATTCAACCCCTGTGCTTTGGCTTCCCTCTGGGCCTGAGTCCAGAGGAGCTTTCACTTCAACAAAACAAAACACGACAAGAAAAGTAAATGGAGTGGGAACTCATGAGAGATTGAATTTTCTCTGATTCAACTCAAGGATTGATGCCATAGACTTCTGAGTGGAAGAATAATTAATTCATTCTCCTTAAGACAATAAATCAAGAGAATAAATTAGACTTTTGTATCAGGTCTGAGTGAATAGATTGCATCCAACACAAGTTTTTCCTGTAGGATTTTTATTTTATTTTTTTATTTTCTCAGGAGATTGTATCAAGGCAGAAGAATTAAATTCAAGATATTTGTAGCAAAGAGATCTCTGCTGAACTGATTGTTCCAAATAAACATATCCCTTACCCCATATTTCCATGACCAGAAGTTTTTCTAATTTTGGACTCTAGTATATTGTACTGTATGTGTATTCAGAATACTTTGCAACAGTTAGATTTGCTTAAATTTCATTTCAGACATTTACTTAATTTTAAGAATTTGCCTCATTTCAGCCATCTTTTAAAAAGTATTTTCACACTTTTATTTTTTTTGTCTGTTACCTTTTCTGTGAGGAGGATCATCATTGGGGTTTTCTCTTGGTACCTCACTAATGCACTCTGAGAGCCATGTTCTGTGTTATTAATGTAGTAGTGATCCGGGGTTCATGGATGGCTACTGCAGGAAACTTGATGGCCAGTAGTGAAAACAGCAAAAATAATGATGAGAGGAGCCACAGACATTCTGCTGTCTGAGAACTGTAAACTGCCAAAATCAAAAAGGTCAGTGCTCTTCTGGTTCAGAATGCCCTTCAGTTGGAGCTGGAACATACTTTGGGCTAAGAGCCTGAGCACAAGAGGCTGTAGCACCTATTTTGTTCAGCAGTTCCCTATTGCCATACTCCATACTCCACTGCATTCCAGCATGTGATTTGCTGAGCTGTAGAATGTCCCTGAGTGGTGTGATTGCCTGGAATGCTTGAAAATTTGGCTTCACATCCCTCAGTTTCTTTTCTCTGTTGCCCTCGTTGCCTCACACCAGCCCCTGTTTTACTTCTAGATGGAGAACAAGGTTACAAACTACAACTTCTCTTCCTATGTACTTAGAGGGGCTCTCACCTGTAATAATAAATGAAATAGGTTTCATTCCTTTTGATTCCTCCTGGTATGATGCAAAGAAAGGAAAGGTAGCTGGAACTATGGCTTTTTCGGGTGGCTGTTATACCAGAGCCCTGCATCTGTATTAGGGATATTCGTGTTGGCCAGACTGTCTCAGCAGAAAGAGGGAGGAGTGCAATATTAATGTCAGGAGCTCATCCCTGTCCGTGATTTATTAAAAGAAGCCTAGCTTCATGTCTTAGGCCCTGAATGAAATACCTGCAGTTTGGCTGCCTGAGTTTGTATCTATGGATCCCACTTCTGTGCAATGTCTGAAGGCCAGGGAACTGCCTTTGTTACCTCTCCTACTGGCACTGCTACAGGAGAAGGAAAGAAATCCAACTAATTTTGAATCATCTAACGTGTCCCTTTTGGATACAGAATTCACTGAGAGCCATAAATACAGTGCGTGGCTTTAATAAAGCACAAACGTGAATTTTAGACCACACCTGGCATTGATGTTGCTTGGACTGAATGTGTGCACAGCCCAATGTTTCTCCTCATTGTCCCTGTTATGAATTTCTGCCATTTTTCCTCTTCATTCCTGTCTGAACAAAAGCAGACTTTGTGCCACTGAGTTGAGAACGTTATAAATAAGGTATGTAATTCGTGCTATTATGTATAAAATTGGAGTGTAATCAGACCCTACAGAGACCGAGTTTCAAAATCCCTTCACCAGCCCGGCTGAGAGAAAAATTTCACAACACTAAAAGAAGTTCTCTCACAATAAGTGAGGATTCCACCCAGGTGGGGTTAGATCTTATCACCGGGACATCTGCACCATAACGACTTGATTGCCACCTTCTGATATCTACATCTCATCTGATAAGGAATCGGACATCCCGGGAACTAAAAATAACTGTTCCAGGAAGCAGAGATGGCCCATTCATCAGCAGAAATGGCCCACTCATCACCCAGGATGGACAATTCCTGGGATCCAGGAAAGGCTTTGTGCAGCCCAACTCCGGGACAAGAAAACTTCATGAATATGCTAAAATGACGAGAAGAATAGAATTAATTCGGACTCTGCCCAAAAAATGTATAAGAAGGGACCAGCCAAAGCAGCATCCGTGAACTTGGGAGGTCTGGTGCGATAGAGATCAGATCTATGCGTGTTCACCCAGCTCCGACCCCGGGCTCGGAGCTGCTTTTCTCGATCGTGGCTTTTAAAACCGATATTTTGGTCGCATAATAAATGTCATTTCTTTATAAATTTTGATTGGGCAATTTTGTTTATCTTAAGAACATCCTTCTCAGGCATCAGGAAACTGCCCCATCTCTTTGTTCACCATCTCGAGTGCTTTTCTCACTCAGAGAGGATGGTAACACCACAGGGATTCGTGTACTGACTCTGAGCAGCAAGCTTTGGCCCTGGTGAAGCTGAAGGACCATAAGGCAAGGCAGGAATTTGTTAAGAAGTTCTCACTAATCCCTGGATTTGAAGGAATGATGGAATAAATGGCAAACCTTTTGCTTCAGGCACTGGAGCAGATGATTTTTCTAACAAATAATATTGTTTTGAGCGTTACTGAGCTCATTCACCTTGTGAGGGATTTTTTCTTTAAAAAAACATTGATTTCTTTGTACCTTAATAGCACAGCGTTTGAACAGCTGGGTGCTTTTGTGTTCCTTCTCCCGTTTATGATGTCAGTGTGCTTTTTACTGCATATCCAAGAACAGCTTTTAATTTTTCTCATTTTTACCTTCACTTCCTAGTTTTTAGAGTTAAGTGCATTTTTTATGTTGTAGGTCACCTGTCACATTTCCCTCGGGCAGTATCTGTGCACTGCAAGTGATTCAGCCTCTCTCTTTCTGTTCCATCTCATGCTAATGGCTGGGAGATGTTATCTGGGTTAGCCAGGCTAAGGAACATCCTGTTCTTGCTTGATTTTCTTGAGCTGAGAACCTTCTGGCTATCTCACTGCTCCTTGGAGTATTGTGTTGCTCTGGGTTCTGCAGATAGTTATCTGAGGTGTGAACTGGCCAGATGAGTTGCTGCCCTTTGTAAATGGCTCTGTTTAAATTTCTGTGCTATCTTGGACACCGCTTAAGGTGTTGGGTCCTTCTTGCTTCAGGTGCTGTAAATGGGAAGATGAGAAATTCCTTCCCATCACTGATCAAAGTCCTGGCCAATCTCAGTATCAGGGGAGATCTTAATGTGATTAATTTCCTTTGCTGCAGTGTCTGTGCCAGGCTTTTCTCCCTTGTGTTTGATCGTTTATAACATACACAGATACATGTTTTACTTAGGGAAAATCTGGGAGCATGGTGTGTTCATAGCTACTCGGTAACATATTTTCAGTATATATAACACGTGAATGGAAAAGGGGAAGTGCAGCACAATGAGTGTGTTTTGGGTATCTCCTGCAGATGTTGAATCTGGCCATAAGAAGAGATTTCTAAGAAAGTTTTATTAATGAACGTTGCATCATTGCTTTTTTTATGCTTGCAGCTGCTCAGAGGGAAGGAAAGTCCCACGTCTCTCTTACACTTGTTGAAACACAGCATGATTTGTTGGTGTATATAAATTTAAGCTAGCTATTTCTCATTTGACTTCATTTTGCTTTGTGCCAAGGTCCTCTGGAGTAACTGAAACAAAAGTAAAATGCCTGTTCTTACGGAATGATTGAATAAAATGTAAAAGGATAGCAACAGTCAAATTAGATCCTCTTGCTGCTCATTGCCAGGAAGAGCTGGTTCATTAAACCAAAGCAGGATGGAAGTGATGAGCAATGTGCTTGCTTAAAGGATTCCTCTCTTGAGAGGGTGATGGTGTCACCTGGATCCTTGAGATCATCATCTGCTGCTTGCTGACTGCCTCTGAGGAACAAGCCTCAATGTCATCTTACCTGTCTGTGACCCATCGGCCTCGGGAAACAGCTGCTTTCTCTCATGCTGCACTGGTTTGGAAAGGAAGGAAGAGGCAGGAAAATTGTGACTTTCACCTGTGTGAGTGCTTTGGTGGCAACAAGATTGTGTCTTTCTATGTAAGAAAGTGTGTCTCTCTCTTTAAAAGCCTGGTGCTTATTTTCTTTGCTAAGCAATTGCAAAGAACCAATAAAATAGACAGTGTTGTGGTGGATATTAACTTTTAATGAGTTTACAGAAATTCCTTAGCTCTACAGAGATAATGAAAATAAGAATGTAGTGAAGTTGCTATATACACTAGCAGATGATTTCCAAACACTGAAACCCAAAGGATTTAAAATTTATTCTGCTAAGAAATTGCTTGGGACATGCAACTCTTGGACAGGAACTACATTTCATGCTAAGTAGACATCATCTGGTTATGTTGAAATGTAAAGACTCAATTGGGGTCTTGCAGAAAGCAGTGGTAGAAGTACTGTTGGCTTTGCTAAACGCAGACCTGGGGCAGTGGGAACTATCCTGGTGCTGGCAGACAACAAGGTCTGCATGGAGGCGGGGGTGGGGGAAATCACGGGTAGGGCTTGGCCCCAGTATTTTCAGAACTATAAAGGACTTGGAATGGCCTGGGAAATTCTGTTCCGGGTAGAGCTGATGATGGGATGGGTCAGCATTTAGGAAATGCTGATTAAATGAAGGGCACGCAGGGAGTTGAAGACATTGTGTTAAGGTGAGGAACAAGACCGGGACACCGCGCTGGGGCCCCGCGCACTTTTCCAGCCTGGCCGCCCCCACGGGCCGGGCCCCGCGGCTCCCGCTGCCGCCCCCCAGCACGGGGCTGTGTCCCAGACCCCACGGTCCAGCCCGAGGGTTGGGGGCGGCAGCGGAGCTGCTGGACGGAGCTTCCAGCCCTGCCAGCCGCAGCTCCGATCCCTTGGGCCGTGACGCCGGGGACGGGTGTCCGTCGGCGCTCGGGTCTGTCAGCTTTTGCAATGCAGAGGGAGAAACTGAGTCCCAAGGGGTGTCAGTTTCCATCAATCGCTATTTCTCCTCTCTTTTCCATGATGGATTTCACAGCGCTTCCTTTCACCCCAGAGATTTGGAAAACAAAATTCCCGGCTGCCCCGGCATCCCTGCAGCTCTCCACAGCTCCAGCCTCGTCCCTCCTCTCCGTTTCCTTCTCTCCAGTCTCTCCCGCCTGGCCCTGCCGGCTCGGAGGAAGGAGATTCCCCCGGCACCCCCTGCCTCCTCCTCCTGTCCCGTGGGGCGCAGTTGGTGCTTCTGGAGCCGCCTGCCCGCGCAGCCGGACCCGCCCTGCGGCCGCTCAGCGCTGCAGCCGAGGGAATGAATTGCAGGCACTGCTGCGCTGGGCTGGCCCTGGCCGGGTGCCCGGGGCCACCAAAGCCGCTCTGGCACTCTGCTCACAGCTGCAGCACACAGAGCACTGAAGGAAAGGCTCGTGGGCTGGGATCGGGGCAGGGAGAGCTCACTCACTGCTCACTGCCAGGGCCACAACAGACCCAAGCTGGGGAAATTAATGGAATTTATTTCCAAACCAATCACACCAGGACAAGGAGAACTAAAACAAATCCTAAAGAAACACCTTCCCCACCCCTCCCTCCTTCCCGGGCTCCCAGTCTCCGCCCGCAGTCCCTCCTCTGTCCTCCCTGCACGGCAATCGTGTCACCAGCCATGAACTTGGCTTTTGCCTCATCCCGGGATCTCTTCCCGGACAGGAAGAGCTTTCCCCAGCACAGATTCAGGCTGTGGCAGCCTTTGAGGCTCAGGGCGTTTCTCCTGCAGCTCCTTGCAGGTCTCCTCTCCCCGTGCCGGCTCTCCTGCGCCACAGAACTCTGCCGGCTGCAGCTTTGCAAACGTCAGGTCCAGGTCTGGATGTTCCTGCACGATTTGCTCGAGGTCCTTGGGGGCTGCATCCAATCCACTGTTGTTGTGTTCCCCCTCGGCACGGAGCCCATGGATCTGATGGCCCCTGGCCAGGGCCTGGCACAGGAGGTGGAACCTGGGTGCTGCTGCAGCGGCGCCGGGGGAGCCCCAGGACTCGCTGTGGCCGCTGTGGCAGCCGCAGCACAGCCCGTTCCCAGCGAGGAGCCCAGGGCTCCGTGGGGCTCTGCAGGACCTCGGCCCTGGGGCTCGTCTGCATCAGCCCGGGCAGCTGGGCTGGACTTGGCTTCGTTTGTGTCTCTGGCTGCCCTGGCACAGCAGCTGCCCAGCGCCCAGGGGACAGCAATGGGAGCGGGGCAGGTCGGGGTGAGCTTCAGTGTCTGTGCCCGGCAGAAATGCCAAAGCCTTCCCTAAGGAGCAGCGAGTGCTGCCAGAGCACAGGATGCTGCTGCTGCTGCTGCTGCTGAGCACGGGACGGCCCCAGGGCTGATGCCAGACAAAGCCGGGATGGGAGCCACAAACAACGGGAGGAGGGGGGGAGGGGCAGGAGAGGACGAGGAAGAGCGAGGGGGGAGGGCGGATGGAGGAGCAGGAGCGGCAGGAAGAGGAGAGATAAAAGGGGAGGGGCGGGAGGAAGAGGAGAGATAAAAGGGGAGGAGCGGGAGGAAGAGGCAGGACAGAGGAGGCAGGAAGAGGAGCCTCCACGTGCATCCATCGCTCTCTGTGTCCGCAGCTCTCGGCTCCCCCCATCCTGCAGGTGACCGGGTAGGGACAGCTCGCCCCAAATATCTTGGGCAGTCACTGGGGTTATTTTTGGGAGAGGGGATTTTTGGAGCTTGGAGGACTCCAGCACCGAGCCCCAAATATCTTTGTTGGTTCCTGGGGGAAGGGGGTTTGGTGGGGCGGGGGGGGAGGCGGATGTTTGGATCTTGCAGGGCTCCAAATGTGAGTCGGAAATGCCCCTTGGGGGATATTGGGGAGCCCCCGGCACGCGGGGTTTTTGGGGTCCCGGTGGCGGCTGCCGGGAGAAATGGGATGGGGCGGGATGGGGCCCGGGAAGGGTGGGATGTGGATTGGGGGGTGGGATGAAGTGTGGCGGAGGGGGATGGGCGGGATGGGGCCTGGGCTGAGGCAGCCGAAGGTTGGGGATGATGAGGCCGGGGGGACCCCACTCCTGAGGGGCGTGCGGGGTATCCGGCAGCTCGGAGGGAGTTTTGGGGCACCCCTAATCCTGAGGGGGTGGTGCCGGCAGCGGGGGACACGTGGCTCCGGCAGCTCTGGCCCCAGCTGAGCCCCCCCCCCGCCAGCGCCCCCCGGAGCGGAATTTGGGGAGGGGGAGGTGGGGGCGGCCAGGCCGGGCCCCCCCGCGCTGTCCCGGCGGGGGCCGAGTGCGGGCGGGAGCCCCGCGGGGCCCGGCCCTGCCCGGGCACGGCTGATGCCGCCCGCCCGCGCTCCGCACTGGTCCGGACTGGTGCTCCCAGTGCCGTGCGGGGCGGGGCCGCTCTGGGGACCCCCCAGGGCACAGCGCGGCTGCTTTGGGGCTGTGGGCAGCGCCCGGCGCTGGGCATGGGGCGTGTGGGGGCAGCTGGGGCCGCACTGGTGGCACTGGTGGTGCTGGGAGCCCCCCCGGCCGCGGGGTGAGCGGTGAGAAGGGGGGCGGGTCTGGGACCCCAAATTGAGCGAAATGGGGAATGGAACCCCCAAAGTGAGCAGGAGGGGCCTGGAACCCCCAAAACCAAGGCCGGGGGAGGGGAGGTGGGGATTGGGGATGGGGAAGGTGCAGAAGGTGGGGGGGGGGGCGATAGGGGGCTGGGAGCCCCAAACAAAGCGGGAGGGGGCTGGGACACCCAAATTGAGTTGGAATGGGGCTGTGGATTGGGGGAACGCTGAGAAAGGGGAGGAGAGGGGAGGGAAAGGTGGAGTTGGGGCAGAAGAAGAGCGGTTCCATGGGGGTCCAGCCCTGTCCCCCAGCACCTGAGCCCTGGAGCGATTCCCTGGGGCTCTGGGGAAGGGAGGGATCCGCACTGGGGGGGTCCCCAACCCCCTGTCCATGCCTGGGGCTGATCGGGGCTCCCCCCACACAGCAGCCGGTGCTGGGGCAGCCGTGGGGCAGAGGGGGTGGGAAAGGGGGGGCAGGGTGGGAGTGGAGGAGGAGCGGGAGGGAGAGGAGGGAGAGAGGAGGAGGAGCAGGAGAACCACGAGGTTCCACTGCCCGCCCACTGTGTCCGCAGCACCCCCAGCCCCGGTAGCATCTTCCCCCCCATCCTGCAGGTGAGCGGGGAGGGGGAGCTCACCCCAAATCTGTCGGGGGGTCAGCAGGAGGGGTTTTTTTGAAGGGGTGTTTGGAGCTTGCAGATACTGGAATCGAGCCCCAGATGTCCTTGCATGTCCCTGGGAGGGATTTTTTGGGCCAGAGGGGATATGTGGATCTTGCAGGACTCCAAAGCTGAGCCATAATTGCCCCTTGGGGGTCCATGTGAGGATCACCCGGTACTTGCAGGGTGGGACATTGGCTTTGGGGATCCCCAGGAGAGCTGGGGGCTGGAACACGAGACCCCTGGAGTGAGGAGAGCAGAGAGGGACGATACCAGAGCTGGGGGACCCCCAAGAGCCTGGAGGGGTGGGGCGGCCTGGAGATGAGGTGGGGCTGGGACCCCTCAGCCCTGAAAGGGGGTGGTGAGGAGAGGGGGGAGCCCCCAGTGCTTGGAGTGGAGGGAGGCTGAAGAGGGAGACCCTGGGACCTCTGGGAGCCGAAGTAGAATCAGGAAAAAAGGGACCTGTGGGACCCCTGAAACCCCCCAGCATCCCTAAGCAGGACCCCGGAGAGGGGGATCCCCAGGACCCACGGGACCCCCAGCAGCCCTGACAAGGGAGGCCCCCAGAACCCAAAGTGAGGAGACTGGAAAGGGGGGACTCCTGGAGGATTCTTTTGGAGTCACTGTCAATGTCTTGTTGGTTTTTATGGACACTGGTGACTTCTAGAGATGGACTTGAGCAGTAGGAAGCCCCAACCCAACACACTCATCCCTTGTTTCTCCCCAGACCAGGATTTCCCACTCCCAACCCTTGGCCAGATGGAGGAGGAGGCTGTGAGGAAGAGGAAGATGCCCCGGGAGCCCCAGGCAGGTGAGGAGGAAGTCAGTGCCCCTTTCCCCTCTCTCCTGCTCCATCTCCCAGCCCAGCATCGCCCCCGGCTGCAGGACAACCCCGCTGCCGACGCCGTCCTGCCGGGGACGGACTGGGGGGATCTCCTTGCCCTTCCCTGTGGCCCGGAGGCAAATCCCATCCTCTCCTTGTCCTTCCTCCCCAGACAAGGAGCTGAGCACGGAGCCCAGGGAGGACAAATGCCCGCGGCAGAACCTGGTGGAAGAGGCTGTTTTGAGCGGCTCCACGGCACAGGAATCCAATGGGGAGGAAAAGCCCCGGAGATCCCGCAGGAGGAGGGGCTGCAAACGCAGCCCAGGGTGCTCTGAGGAGGAAAGACCCACCCTGTGCCGGGAAGGTGGCCAGAGATGCAGCCAGAGGTCAGAGCTGGTGGTTCATGAGCAGCTTCACAATGGGGAGAAGCCCCACAAGTGTGGGGAATGTGGGAAGAGCTTCAGGTGGAGCTCCCACCTGATCCGCCACCAGCGCATCCACACAGGGGAGAGGCCCTACGAGTGTGGGGAGTGTGGGAAGAGGTTTCACACCAGCTCCAATCTCCTCCTGCACCAGCGGATTCACACGGATGAGAGGCCCTTCCGCTGCCCCGACTGCAGGAAGGGCTTTAGGTACAACTCTGACCTCATCAAGCACCGGCGCATCCACACCGGGGAGAGGCCCTACGAGTGTCCCCAGTGTGGGAAGAGCTTTTCCAGGAGCTCTTACTTGATTGTCCACCAGCGCATCCACACCGGGGAGAGGCCCTACGAGTGTGGGGAGTGTGGGAAGAGGTTTCACACCAGCTCCACTCTCCTCCTGCACCAGCAGATTCACACGGATGAGAGGCCCTTCCGCTGCCCCGACTGCAGGAAGGGCTTCAGGTACAACTCTGACCTCATCAAGCACCGGCGCATCCACACCGGGGAGAGAGGCCCTACGAGTGTCCCCAGTGTGGGAAGAGCTTCTCAGACAGCTCTACCTTGACCAGACACCAACGGAGGCACTGCTAAAGGAAGCCCTGCGAGTGCCCCGACTGCGGGAAGAGCTTTGTCCTCTGCTCCAACTCCATCTCCCATCAGAGGAGCCACGTTTGGCAGAGCCCTGGTGACCCACATTCCCTGTGATCCAGGTTGGGAAGAGCCCTGGCTGGTGCTCTCCACGTTCTCCTGGATCCCCGTAGGCACCTGGGTGAACGCAGGGGCAAGAACATCCATCGGGACTCTGATTGAAATCGGAAATTCATTGGGAAGAGCTCTTGTACTGACTTCACAGCATAAAAATTCTCACCTGCTCTGTCCAATTGTTTCTTTTTGTGCCACCCAGCAACCCTGGATGATCTTGGAGGTCTTTTTCAACCTAAACACTTTCCTCCTTCATCCCATCACAACAACCATAATTGGGGTAGAAATAAAGAAATTAAACAAAGGTATCTAAAGTGGCACCATTTTAGCAAGATTTGGGGGTGAATTTGGGGTTGGTTCAGGGGAATATTTGGGAGAATTTGGGTGTTGTGATGCCATGGGTTGGGCAGACAGGGCCACAATCTCATAGTTGTGGGGGCAGAATGTGTCCACCTGAGCCCGTCTGTTCTCCAGGAATTCTGGTTGTCTGTCCAAATTCCTGTCCTGGGTCTCCCCCTTTGGGCTGTGCCCCTCAAAGTGCCCAAATCGCTGCTGAAGTGCCTGAGCTGCTCCTGGCCGTGGATGTTCCTGTCCCCCAGCCTGTCCTGGTTGGTGCCATAAAGGGTGGGAGGGGGTCAGGGGGACTCCTTGGGGGACTGGGAGGGGCTTTTGTGTCTCTTGAGGGCATTTGTGGTGCTTGGAGGGGCCTTTTGGAGTGGTCTCTGAGAGAGTTTAAGTGATCTTGGCAGGGCTGTGTGTCTTGGAGAGAATTTTGTGGTTCTTGGGGTCATTTATGATGCAGGGAGTGGTTGGGGGGGTTCCTGGCCAGGAGCTGTGGGGTGGTTTGAGGGGTCTGGGAGTGGCTGTGGGGCTGGGAGGGGGTTTTAGGGCAGATGTGACCTCTCTCCCAGACCCCAAAGCTGCCACCAGACCCCACACCCCAAGATGCTGCCAGGGCCGGCAGCTCCATGTGGGGGTTCATCTTCCTGGCACCGCAGGAGAAGGTGAGGGGGGGTCCCCAGGGGCTGTGTGTGTCCCCCCAGAGCATGTGTGACCTCCCCCATGCCGGTGTCACCCCCTTCTCCCTGCCCACAGGGCTCCTGAGCCAGCCCCTGCTGCCCCGGGAGGGAATTTGGGGAGGGGGCAGAGGGGGTGCGCAGCCCCCGCCGGGGGATGACCCCGGCCCAGCGCCCTTCGTTCAGCACCGAGCTGGGCTTGGGGCCGCAGGAGGAAGAGGCCGATGGGAAGCAGATCCTGCAGGGGGGACAGGGCTTGGGCTCAGGGCAAGGTCCTGCCCTGCACACCTGGCTCAGGTGTGAGCCTGCCCCGGGAAGGGAGCGGGACATTGCCATCCCCACGGATCAGGGCTGGGAGCAGCGCTGGGAGCACGGACATGGAAATCCTGGGAGCCACTGGGACCGCCCTGGGGGGTGAATGATCCCCCCCAGCACCTTTCCAGGCCGCCCTGCGAGCTGAGAAATGCTCGCTGGGCCTCGGCCTTGGCCAAGAGCCCCCGGGCTCAGCTGCTCTGAGCTCAGGCGCTGCCGGCTCCCGCAGCCCGCCCAGGGCCGCCCTGCCCGTGCCGGGGCTGTGCTGGAATTCTCTGCTGCTGCTGGGCCACTCGGGGGCTCTGGCCCAGCAGGAAAGGTGACCCTGAGCCAGGAGCTTTCCTTGGCCGCAGCAAAGCCTCGGCACGGAAAGACCTTCCCAGCGCTGGGCCCTGGGCCGGGAGGGATTGTGCCACCAGAGCTGTCCCTCCATTTCTTCTGCCAGGCAGCTTTAGCACATGAAAAGTGGAGAAGCCAGAGCTGCCTCTCAGCTTTCCACAGCACCCGCAGAGCTCCAGGGCAAGGTCCTGGCCCTGGCTCGGGGCTGGGCCGGGGCCAGCGGCAGAAAATCAACTTGCAGCTCGGGCCCCGCAGCAGGGAGGAGCAGCAATTGCTGGCTGAGAGAGACTCTTGCCAAGGGCCTGCGGGGCCGGGCCCCAGGGAACGGCTTCCCGCTGCCCGAGGGCAGGCTGAGATGGGATGTGGGGCAGCAATGGTTCCCTGGCAGGGCGCTCAGGGCCTGGCCCAGGCTGGCCCCAGAAGCTGCGGCTGCCCCCGCATCCCTGCAAGTGTCCCAGGCCGGCTCGGCCATTGGGGCTTCCTGCCCAGGAGGGCTGGGCTGGGCTGGGCTGGGGCTGCTGAGGGCGGGATGGGCTCTGCCTGAGACAGCTGAAGGCTGCGCATGATGAGGCCGGGGGGACCCCGTTCCTCAGTGGGTTCTGGGGTATCCCACATTCCTGAAGGGATCTCAGGGTATGTCCCGTTCCTGAGGCAGTTTTGGGGTCCCCCCAATGCTTTGGGAGGGGTTGTGAGAGGGGGGCTCTGGTGCTTGGAAGGGGGACCTATTGTCAGGGATGCGGGGAGCCCATTTTGGGAAGGATGCTGCTGTTTCTGGCAATGTTGAGAGGTTCTGAATGGGCTGTGGGGCCCTGGCTCTCATTTTGGGACTTGAGGTGAGCCCATGGGCACAGCAAGGCCTGAGGAGAGGTTCCAAGCTCCCATTTGGGATGGAGGGATTGAGCGGGTGCCTCCAATCAACTCAATGCCAGCCCCAATGTGTCGATGGCAGCCCCAAATGGCTCGATCCGTCAGCCCCAAGGCCCGGCTGTGGGGAGTCAGGAAGCACAGAAGGGGAATTGGTGTCCAGGAGGGGTGGGTTGGGATGGGATGGGATGGGATGGGATGGGATGGGATGGGATGGGATGGGATGGGATGGGATGGGATGGGGCGGGGGTGGCATCATTGGGATGGGCTGAAGTTTGGGAGGGATGGGGTGGTTTGGGCACTTGGAGTGGGGCACTCCAGGGAGGAAAACCAGGAGCTGCTTTTGGGGAGGCTCCTGCTGCTTTTTACAATTTTGGGGTCTCTAGGTGGCTTCTGGGAGGTTGCAGTGAATTTGGGGAAGGTGCCGAAACCCCCTGCAATTTGGGGGGCTGAGGTGAAGTCCCCACATTTTGGGAGGGTGAGAGGACCCCAGTTAGGAGGGAATCCTGCTGCTTTGCACCTGTTTAATGTGGTGAGAAGTGGCTTGTGTGGGAAGGAAGGAAGGAAGGAATTTGGAAGGAAGGAAGGAAGGAAGGAAGGAAGGAATTCAGAAGGAATTCGGAAGGAATTTGGAATTTGGAAGGAATTCGGAAGGAAGGAATTCGGAAGGAAGGAAGGAAGGAAGGAAGGAAGGAAGGAAGGAAGGAAGGAAGGAAGGAAGGAAGGAAGGAAGGAAGGAAGGAAGGAAGGAAGGAAGGAAAGTAAAATAGAAGAAAAAAAAGAAAGAAAGAAAAAAGAAATCAACAAGAAATAATAAAAAAGTAAAAAAAGAAAGAAAAAACATTAAAAATGAAGAAAGGAAGCAAGAAAAATATAATAAAAATAAAGAAAGAAAAGAAGAAAGGAAGAAAATCAAAAGACAGATATAAAAAGAAAATGAAAGTGGTGAAAAAAGAAAAGAAAAAGAAAGAAAGCAAGACTAAATAACATGAAACCAACAAGAAAAAATTATTAAAAAAGAAAGAAAAATCATTAAAAAATGAAGCAAGGAAGCAAAAAGATAATAAAAATGAAAGAAAGGTAGAAAATAGGAAAGAAAGAAAGAAATGAAAGAAAGAAAGAAAGAAAGAAAGAAAGAAAGAAAGAAAGAAAGAAAGAAAAGAAAATTAACAAGAAAATGAAAAAAGTGAAGAAAAAAAGAAAAGAAGACAGAAACAAAGAAATAAACAGAGAAAGCAAGAGTACATAACCTGAAGGCAACAGGAAAATAAAAGAAAAATAAAAGAAGAAAGAAGCAAGGAAGAAAGAAAAAAAGAACAGAAAGACACAAGAAAAAAACAAAAGAACAGAAAGAAAGCAAAAAGAGAAAGAGGAAAGACACAAAGTAATAAAAAAAATTTAAAAGAAAGAAAAAAAGATAAAAGAGTGAAGAATGAAGAAAGCAAGCTAAAAGAAATCAACACGAAAATTTAAAAAGCAAAGGAAAGTAATAGATAAAAGAAAGAAAGACTCAATAATGTGAGACCAGGAAGAAAAATGAAAAAAAAAGAAATGAAGAAGAAAGCAGCAAGAAGCAATAAAAAAACCAAGAAAAATATTGAAAAATGAAGAAAGAAAGAAAAAAGCAAAAAGGTAATAAAAATGAAAGAAGGAAAGGAAGAAAAAAAGGAAGACTGAAAACATGAAACCAACAAGAAAATAAATGTTAAGAAAAGTCAAAAAAAAGAAGAAAGAACGAAACAAGGAAGAAAGAAAATGACAGAAAGACACGAGAAAAAATAAAAGTACAAGAGAACCAAAGAAAGAAAAAAAAGAAAGAAAGATGAAAACCAAAAAGCAACAAAAAAAAAAAGAAAAAGAAAAAAGGTAAAATAATGAAGGAAAGAAAAAAGAAGGAAAGAAAACAAAAAGAAATCAAGAAGAAAATTTTAAAAGTGAAGAAAAAAAGAAGAAAGGAAGACTAAGTAATGTGAAACAAAAAAACTTTAGAAAAAAGAGGAAAGAAGCAAAACAGAAAGAGAAAAGGAAAAAAAGAAAGACACAAGAAAAAATAAAAGAAGAAAGAAGAAAGTAACAAAAAAATAGGAAAAAGAAAGAAAAAAGAGGAAAGAATGAAGAAAGAAAGCAAGCTAAAAGAAATCCAGGAGAAAATGAAACCCTTGTGCCACTGCGGGACCTTGTGCAGCCAAGGAGAGCATTGTGAGAGTGCGGGGCCATGGAACCAAGGGACCATTGGGACCTTGTGGGGCCTCCTGGACTCAAGGGACCATTGCCACACTGTGGGGCCTCATGGAATGAAGGGTCCATTGTGCCACTGCAGAGCCAAGGACACCATGGTTACACTGCGGGGCCATGGAACCAAGGCACCATTGGGACACCCCGTGGCCTCATCCTCTGGAATTCCAACACATCTGAGGGATGGCAGCACCTGCAGGCAGCACGGAAGGATTCTGGGGAGAGCCTTTGATCCCTGCTCCAAAGGAAATCAGAGAAAGAGCTCTCGTCAGATCAAGGCACCTTTTCCTTTTCCTTTTCCTTTTCCTTTTCCTTTTCCTTTTCCTTTTCCTTTTCCTTTTCCTTTTCCTTTTCCTTTTCCTTTTCCTTTCCCTTTCCCTTTCCCTTTCCCTTTCCCTTTCCTGGTGTAAACTGTTGACCTGCCTGTAAGGTGCAGCAAAAGCTTTGCAGGGTTTGGTTCAAGGTCCCCAAGGTGGGAAGAGGGAAGTGTTCGAGTCCCTTCTAAGAGAAGGCTTGGAGTCTTTGTGCCATGACTGCCTGGGATGCATGGAACAAGTGTGTTCTGGCAGACTCTGGGACCTCGAGAGCAATCCCATGCAGGAGCCAGCACTGGCCCTGCACCCTGGTGGGAGCAGCGTGGTGCGGATGGGAAACGGGCAGCTGGGTGTGCAGTGGGAACCTCGAGCCAGGTCCTAGAAGGCCAGGCTTTAGCTTTGAACAGAGCAGCACAAAAAGCAGAATGAATGACCTTGCCTAGAAATCCCTGAAGGACAAAGGGTGACCATATGGACTGATTTGAACTCTGGGTTTGCAATAATACACGCCCAGGGAGCCACATGGAAGGAAAGGGCACAGAGGTCTCCAGTGAGCACAAAAAGAAATCAGTCCCCTACTGCAGAGTGTGCCAAAGCCAAAAGAAGTGGCCCTGATGCCCTTGTAAAGCCCATGGGTTTGGAGACTCCCCAGGTAATCCAGGGAATCCATTGGCTGACCAAACAGCTCAAGAGGGTGCTGCAAAAGCTCTCCTTGCACTAATACCTAGCAAAAACTGGAATGTTCTGCAACAACAACCAGATTCCAGTGATCAGGACAGGCAGTCAGCCCCAGCAGCAGCAGCAGCTACGGAAAATCCCAGCAGGTGATTGGTAACCCCGTGTGGGCAGGTAATTGTAGCTCCACAATTAATGTAGAACGGAACTAAAACATCAGGAACCACAGGAGGAAATGGAGAATATGGTGGCCAGTATACAAAGGCATCTAGTAAGCACCAAAATGGCAAAAAATGATAGATCAGTTGTTGAGAAAGATGGGATTGGTTTTGAAGGAAGAAGGCTGCCTCCAGGGCTCGTTAAATGGGAATCACCAGGTGATTTTGGCCAACTGATTTTGCAGAAGTGCCCAGGCAGAAGGGGCACTGGCACATTTTGGTATTGGTGGATCCTTTTTCTGGATGGCCAGAAGCTTTCCCATGTGGCACCAACAAGCCAAGGGAAGGCTCAGAAGCTTTGCTGAAATGAATATTTAATAGCACTAGGACTAACTCTTGTAAGCCTTAAAAGGTGCATGGTTCTCAACAGATCATTGGGGCTGGACTTGCCTGTGCATCCTTTCCAACCAGGAGATGCGGTGTGCACCAGAACCTGGAATTTTGGAACAATCCAGCCAAAGTGGAAGGGACCATCTCAAGTCCTCCTGGTAACCTACCCTGCACTCAAGGTAGAAGGAATCCAACTCGGGCTTCATCACATGTGGGTAAAACCAGCGAGCACACATTAAACACAGCAGAAACAAGACTGACTGACACCGTGGGGTTTGGGGTTTTTACATAAATCCGATTGTTTTAGGTATTGAATATGATTTTCTAAGGGGATACTATTTATTGGATCTAGATGGAGATGATCAATAATTGTGTATCTATAATAATAATAGAAAAGATGTTCCTGACTTCTGGGAAGGGAAATGCGGTTTTCAAAGTCAGTGCAAGATGTTGGCAGATGACAGAATGTAACCCCTGTAACAGCTTGTTTGCCAACACCAACCTCTGCAGAAAATCCAGTTCCACGGGGAGCTTCAGTCAGCAATTTGACAAAAATCTGGGAACGCGTGTGGGAAGGAAATAGCACCCAGGGCACCTGGACAGGGATGGAAGGAGAATATTCCTTACCATGGACACATCAGAACGATAGTGCTGAGAATTGTAACATTTCCAAACCGGATCTGGAAATTACCTCAGGAAATATTGATCAGCTGACAGATTGCACTGATACCCCCTGGGGCTGTCAAATTCCAGCAGTATGGAATGGCCCTCAGACAGGACACTGGGAATGTTTCCAGCCAGTTCAGGGGTGTCTGGGCTGGGAAGAGAGCCCAGGCCTCCCACAGGACCCCTTAGAGGTGGGTATAAAATATCCAGATTTAACAAGGTCAAGGCCAAAGGATCCCAGGACCAAGGAAAAGTGGGATTGCCCTGGGACAGACACTTGAGCTGTTTGGAATGCTGAGGTCCAGCGGCTCCTGGCTGTGGCCCAGGCTCTGAGGCTGGGCTGTGTTTGTAGAAATGATTCTGCCTTTCTCAGAGACACCTGGGCTGAGCCAACAAACAAGGAGCCTTGGAGAGGCACAGAGTGTCAGCAGGACACGGTCAGATCCTTAGGAGCCCCAGGATGGGTGGGAAGGGATGGAATTTGGAGCACACGTTTGCCCCTGGGAGAATCAGGAGCACCACGGACACTGGGGGTATGAACGTTCCGTCCCTCGTGCAAGGAGTCACCACCGGGAACCCGACTGTGGGGAAAGGTTAAAGGGGATGGAACTGGGAAACATCCCAGTGCGGGAACTCCAGCGGGATGGATTTTAGAATCCATCCCTGCTCCGCAAAGATCTGCCTTTAGGAACAGACCAGCCACACACCATTGGGCTCTGCCAATGGAAACTTCAGTGAATGCAGCTCCTTTGGGGTTTGCTGAAATAAAGGAACAATTGCCAGCCCCAGCTAAAATGACCTTCCAGAGCAGATTGGCTTTAGCCCCATTGCTGCTACATGGACAGGGAGTGTGTGGATTCTTGAACTGAAATAGCAACACTTGTTGTGTGCACATTCCAAATGTGATGCTGGGTTGGATGATCAGGTAGAGAGGATAAAATTGGCTGCTGCATCCAGCAGGGAATTAAGGGGAGGGTTAGACAGTAACTGGTTGGATAAAATATTTAAAGGACTTGGATTTTCCCTGACTGATGGTTGGCCTCACTTTTGCAAAGTCTAACTGGGATCACAGCACTACTTGTGCTTATGACACTTGCTTTGAGCTGTGTAAAGAACATGGCTGTGAAAGCAGCTGAGGAACTCGTGGGATGTGAGTAAAGGAGCAGAGTGAGGCTTCTGAAGGCTTGAAGGGAAGAGAAGCTTCACAGCCCTCCAAGGAGGGGAAATTTGCCAGATGAAAAACCGTTTGCACCTGGTGGGTTCATACAATGCTTCTTCTCCAAAAGCCACTGGCCATGGACCCGCCCAAGGCTGATTCTGTAGGCAGCAACCAGCCCAGGTGTGCCAACTTTCACCAGTTCACCGGGCAGTCAGGGCTGGCTTTGGGGTCAGCGACCACCAGGGACCCCCAAAGAGACCCCCAGGGCAGAAGAAGGGATGTGCAAAGGGGTGGGGGAAATCTGCAATGATTTTGGGGCAATGATGATCGTGTGTGTGTTTCTTGTGGGACAATCTGGGAATGTGTCTGTGAAGCACAGTCTGCAAACAGGAACATTCCTGAACTCGGCACCCAGGGCTTTGGGAGGGGCTCTCCCCTCGTGCATCCGGCCCAATAAAGAATGCTGCTGCTTCGTGCTGCGCTGGTGCTGAGGAGGTTTTGTTTCACTGAAGTTTTGGTAACACCTCTGTGCCTGTGTCACAGACCCACAGAGCAGCTGTGATGTCAGAAAGGGGCTGTGTGACATCACAGAGTGGGCTGTGACATTACAGAGTGGGTTGTGACATCCCAGGGTGGTTGTATGACATCATAGAGTCTACTGTGACATCATGGAGCACCTTTGTGACATCACAGAGTGGTTCTGTGGCATCACAGAGTGGTGCTGTGGCATCACAGATTGGGCTATGACATCACAGGGCAGAGGTCAGATATCATCTAGCAGACTGACATCACAGAGCACTTGTGACATCACAAAGCAGGTTGTGACATCACAGGGTGCTGGTGTGACATCACAGAGTGGTCGTGTGACATCCCAGAACAGGCTGTGACATCACAGGGCGGCTGTATGACATCAGAGAGTCAGCTGTGACATCACAGAGCAGCTGTGTGATATCACAGAGAGGACTGTGACATCACAGGTGGTGTGACATCACAGAGTGGCTATGACATCACAGGGTTGCTATGTGACATCATAGAGTGAGCTGTGACATCGCAGATAAGGCTGTGATATCACTGGGCAGAGGTCTGACATCATAGAGGAGACTATGAAATCACTGAGTGGTTGAGAATGTCCAACACCAAAGCTTCGAGCCAACAGCAGCTCCTGGAGGGGATTCTGCCCCCTCTGCCTGTCCTGGGAGCCCAAGGGCAACGCCCCGGGCACAACAGCCCAGAGTGCTGGAGCACAGTGTCCCTGCGCCAGGCCGTGTTCCCTGGCTGTCCCCTGTCCCTCGGCTGTCCCCTGTCCCTCGGCTCTCTGGGGCCGGGGGTGGCAGCAGCCCTGGGGGAGAACAACCCTGAGCCCCGGCTGGGCCAGTTCCCCCAGTTCCACCCAGGGTGGGGGCCCAGGTCACTCCCAGCATGGGCCCTGGGGCTCCCAGTCACCCCCAGTATGATCCCAGTCACTTTCAGTTACACTCAGTATGATCCCAGTCACTCCCAGGATGATCCCACTATGATCCCACCATGGTCCCAGGTGTTCCCATTCACCCGTCTGTGCCCCCCAGATTTCTTCTGCAGCCCCCCCGTGAGAGTGGGGGGTGGGGGCCAAGTGCTGGTGCCCCCCTGCCTGCAGCAGATCCAGCGGTGAGGGGAGTTCAGGGGTCCCTCAGCATTTGGGGTCCCCCGGGATTTGGGGTGAACCCCCCGGGCCCCCCAGGATCTCCCTGAACACGCTGACGCTGCCCGTGCGCAGCGAGAAGGTTCATACCCGGCACGGGGTCCCCAGCTCTGTCACCGGCATCGCCCAGGTACCCCAAAATCTCCCGGGAATCCCCAACACCCCCCCGGGGAACCCCAACCTCTCCTGGGACCCCGAAAATATCCCCGGGACCCTCCAAAAACTCCCCAGGACCGCAAAGCCCCATACAGACCCCCCAAAACCCTCTCAGGACACCAAAATTCCCACGGGACCTCCCAACACCCCCCAGACCCCCTTGAGAAGGTTTATACCTGGCACGGGGTCCCCATTTCCATCACCGGCAGGGACCCCAAAACAGCCTCGGGACACCCAAATATTCCCCTTGTGATCGCCCAAACCCCCACTTTGAGACCCCTGAAAACTTCCCTCGGGAACCCCGAAAAACCCCGGGACGCCAAAAACCCCCGGGACCCACAAAACCCCCCCAGGAGCCCCTCGCGAATGTTCACACCCAGCACGGGGTCCCCATCGCCATCATCGGCACCACCCAGGTACCGCCAAACCCTGCCGGGACCCACAAAACCCTGCCGGGACCCCCAAACCCTGCCGGGGCTCCGCTGCTGGAATCAACGGGAGTGGTGTTGCCCTTTTAACGGGAGTTACAGTGGGCACCGACTTTACCGGGGCATCTTAAAGCGCCGATGGTAGAGCGAACCCCAACATTTCACCCGGGGGGCACTCTCCCGTTTGCTGCACTCGGGGAGCCCCGAACGGCGACGGGTCCTGGGCTGAGCCCCGCACTCAGCCGGGGCTGGGGAGGGAACGGGGAGGGCTGGGACGGGGTTTGGGGGTGCTGGGGTTAACTGGGGGACCCCACTGGAAGCCCTTTGCCGCTGTCCCCCCCTCCCCGGATCCCCCCTCTCGCACCCCTTTGCCGCTGTTGCTCCAAAGCTCCGCTGCCCCAGCTCGCTCTGGGGTGACCCAGCCCTTTCCCATCGTGGCCCGGCCCGGCCCCGCTGCCCCGAGAGCTCCCGGGCCGCGGCCGCAGGCACGGAGGAAGGGCAGGAGGAGGAGGAGGCGGGCCAGAGGAGGAGGAAGAGGAGGCACGGGGGGAAGAAGGAGGAGCCGGAGCAGGCGGAGGAGGCTCCAGGTGCGGGCAGCGCTCTCTGGATCCGCAGCCGCTCGGGCCGGGAGCATCGCCCGCCCCGCATCCCGCAGGTGCCCGGGGAGGGGGAGCTCGGCCCAAACATGCCGGGCGGTGTTTTTGGAGGGGGGAGGGATATTTGGAGCTCGCAGGGAATCGATTTGGGGCTCGCTGTTTCATGCTGTCTTTCGGGGCGGGCGGCGCGATGTTTGGAGCTTGCGGGACTCCAAAGGCGAGCCGCAGATGCCCCGGCGGGGGCGGATATCGGGGGGTCCCGGGAGGTGTTTTTGGGGGTGGCGGTGGCGGCAGAGCCCCGGCGGGGCCGGGGGGATGCGGGTCCCCCCGCGGTGGGGGTTGGGCTTCCCGGGCCGGGCCCTCCGAGCTCTGCCGGGGCCCCGTGGGGACGGCGCGGGGCCGGCGGGGGCGGGGGGACACCGGTTTTGGGGAGCCCCGGGAGAGCCGCGGCTTCCCTAAGCGGGACCCCGGAGAGAGGAGAGCCCCAGAAGGCCAAAGCGGGGAGCCCGAGAGGGGGGACCCCTGGGATTGGCGGGACCCCGGCGGGGGGGTCTGGGGGCTGCAGGGGCGGCACGGCCGGGAAAGGGGCTCGGGGGGCCCGGGGCTGGAAAGGGGCTCGGGGGTCCCGGGGCCGGGAGGGGCTCGGGGGTGCCGGGGCCGGGAAAGGGGCAGGGCTGCTCCCAGTATGAGCGCAGTTCCCTCCCCGAGTGGTTCCAGTTTCCTCATCAGTCCCAGTATGAGCCCAGTCAGGCCCAGTATGATCCTGGTCACTTCCCCTCACTCCCTGCAGAATCCCTGTTACTCCCAGTATGAACCCAGTCACACCCAGTCACTCCCCATTATGATGCAATTTGCCCCCAGCACAGTCTCAGTTGCTCCCAGTTCCTCCCACTTTTGTCCAGTGTGTTCTCAGTTCTCCCAGTTGCCCCAGGATAGTCCCAGTCACTCCCAGTATGATGCCAGTCTCTCCCAGCAGGGCCCCAGTCACTCACAATTGCTCCCAGTTGCCCCCAGCATGGTCCCAGTTCTCCCCGGCACATTCCCAGTCACACCCAGTGTGGTCCCAGTCACCACCCATATGGTCTCAGACACTCCCAGTATATCCCAGTTGCCCTGACCATTCTCGTGGTCATTCCCAGGCACTCCCAGTTACCTCAGCATGGATCAGTTGCCCCCAGATTTATCCCAGTCACTGCCAGTACATCCCAGTTGTCACCAGCATGCATCCTATCATTCCCAGTTCCTCCCAGTGCATCCCAGTGCATCCCCAGTAGGCTCTCAGCATGGGCCTGGTCGCTCCCAGTAACCCCCACTGACACCCACGCTAATCCCAGCAAGGCCCCAGTCACTCCCAGTATGATGCCAGTGGCCCCCAGTGTGATCCCAGTTGCTCCCTGTCAATGCCAGCATGAGCCCAGTAGCCTCCAGTATGATCCCCATGACTCCCTGTCTCTCCCAGTATATCCCAGTCACCCCCAGCATGCTCCCAGTCACTCCCACTTCTTCTCAGCTGCTTTCAGCGCGATTCCAGTTGCTCACAGCCACTCCCAGTCAATCCCAGTATGATTCCAGTCACCCTCAGTATGATGCCAGTCTCACCCAGCATGGACCCACTGTGATTCCGGTATGATCCCAGTTGCCCCCAGCATAGTTCCAGTTGTTCCCAGTTCCTCCCAGTATGATTCCAGTTGCCCCTAGAATAGACCCAGTCACGCCCAGTTGTCCCCAGCATAGATCCAGTTGTTCCCAGGTGCCCCCAGCGTGGTCTCATTTCCCCCCAGCATGATCCCAGCTGTTCCCAGTGTGGTTCCAGTCACCCCCAGTATGGTTACAGACACTCCCAGTATATCCCAGTTGCCCTCAGCATGCTTGTAGTCATACCCAGGCACTCCCAGTTGCCCCAGTAAGGTTCCAGTTACCGCTGAATGATCCCAGTCTTTCCCAGTTACTTCCAGGGTCCTCCAGCATGATCCCAGTTTCTGTCAGTTTTCCAAAGTGTGGTCCCAGTTGCTCCCAGTATGATGCCAGTTGTGGTCTCAGTCCCCTCAGCATGGTTCCAGTACCTTCCAGTTGATCCCAGTTACTCCCAATGTGTCCACATTTTCCTCTCAGCATGGGCCCAACAGCTCCCAGTAACCCCCAGTCAGGTTCCATTCACACCTGCTGTAATCCCAGTGGCTCCCAGGATGATCCCAGTAGGACCCGTAGTCACTGCCAGTATGGTCCAGTCACTTCCAGTATGGTCCCAGTGTCCCCAAATGTGATCCCAGCTGCTCCCTCTCAATGCCAGTATGATCCCAGTTGTACCCAATCACCCCCAGTATGGTTACAGTCCCCCCCAGTATGACCCCAGTCACTCCCAGATAACTCCCAGTATTATTCCAGTCATGCCCAGAGTGCTTCCCTGTCACTCCCAGTGTGGGCCCAGTTGCTCCCAGTATCAATCCAGTCACTCCAAGTTCCTCCAAATACGATCCCATTTGCTCCCAGCATGGTCTCTGTTGCTCCCAGTCACCTCCAGTATGGTTCCAGTCATGTCCAGCACCTTTCCAGTCCCTCGCAGTCTGATTCCAGTATGATCACAGTCCCTCTCAGATACTCCCAGTATGAGCCCAGTCAGTTCCAGTAGGATCCCAGTATGACCCCAGCATGGGCACAGCTGCTCCCATTATCTTCCAGTGTGGTTCCAGTTGAACCCAGTTGCCCCCAGTTCAGACCCAGTCACTCCCCACATGAGGTTGAGCGCTCCCTGAATTCACAGCCCCCCACCCGTGGGATCATCGCCCCCCATCCCGCAGGTGCCCGGGGAGGGGGAGCTCGGCCCAGATATCCCGGGGGGTTCCCTGGGTTGGGTTTTTTGGGGGGATGTTTGGAGAATGAAGAACTCCAAAGCTGAGCAGAAAATGCCCCTTGTGAGGACATTGGGGGTCCCCAGGAGGTGTTTCTGGGGGTCCCGGTGGCGGTGCCAGCAGAGCCCTGGCAGCGGGCAGGGGGATGTGGGGTACGCCCCGTGGTGGGGGTTGGGTCTGCCCGGGTCAGGCACGGCCACCTCCAGCCCGGAGCCAGGGGGCTGCGGGACCCCTTGGGAGAGCCGGAGGGGGAACCTCGGGAGCCCCAGAGTGGGACGAGCAGAGAGGGGCAGTACCGGGAGCAGGGGAGCCCCGGCAGTCTGGAGGAGCGAACCCCTGTGACCTCCAGGGCCCCAAAGTGGGGAGCCCAGAGAGGGGGGAGCGCCGCCATTCGCGGGACCCTCAACAGCCTGGAGAGGGGCAGGGGGGACTCCTTGGACCCCCTGCACCCCGAAGCAGAGAATAAGGGGAGAAGGGACCTGGGGACCCCATAACCCCCAGCATCCCTAAGTGGGGAGACCAAAGGGGGGAGCTTTTGGATTCCTGGACTCCCAGCAGCCTGGGGAGGGTGGAGACCAAGGAGAGAGGGGGACTCCCAATGAAAGAGGGGCCCCAGCAGCTGGGACAGAGGGGACCCCCAAAGACAAAGGGGAGAGACCAGAGACAGGGAACTCCTGAGAGGCTTTTTCAGAGCAGATTTTTATGGACACACAGTGCCCAGTGACTTCTAGAGATGGACTTGGGCAGAGGGACCTTAAACTCAATGTGCTCATCCCTTGTTCTCCCCAAACCAGGATTTCCCATTCCCAGCCCTTGGCCAGATGGAGAAGGAGGCTGTGAGGAAGAGGAAGATGCCCCGGGAGCCCCAGGCAGGTGAGGAGGAAGTCAGTGCCCCTTTCCCCTCTCTCCTGCTCCATCTCCCAGCCCAGCATCGCCCCCGGCTGCAGGACAACCCCGCTGCCGACGCCGTCCTGCCGGGGACGGACTGGGGGGATCTCCTTCCCCTTCCCTGTGGCACGGAGGCAAATCCCATCCTCTCCTTGTCCTTCCTCCCCAGACAAGGAGCTGAGCACGGAGCCCAGGGAGGACAAATGCCCGCGGCAGAACCTGGTGGGAGAGGCCGTTTTGAGCGGCTCCACGGCGCAGGAATCCAACGGGGAGGAAAAGCCCCGGAGATCCTGCAGGAGGAGGGGCTGCAAACGCAGCCCAGGGTGCTCTGAGGAGGAAAGACCCACCCTGTGCGGGGAAGGCGGCCGGAGATGCAGCCAGAGGTCAGAGCTGGTGGTTCATGAGCAGCTTCACAATGGGGAGAAGCCCCACAAGTGTGGGGAATATGGGAAGAGCTTCAGTTACAGCTCCCACCTGATGGAGCACCAGAGGATCCACACAGGGGAGAGGCCCTACGAGTGTGGGGAATGTGGGAAGAGCTTCAGAGACAACTCTGACCTGATCGTCCACCAGCGCATCCACACCGGGGAGAGGCCCTACGAGTGTCCTGAGTGTGGGAAGAGGTTTCAGACCAGCTCCACTCTCCTCAAGCACCAGCGGATTCACACGGATGAGAGGCCCTTCCGCTGCCCCGACTGCAGGAAGGGCTTCAAGCAAAACTCCCACCTCATCACCCACCGGTGCATCCACACCGGGGAGAGGCCCTACGAGTGTCCCCAGTGTGGGAAGAGCTTCTTCAGGAGCTCTAACTTGACCAAACACCAACGGAGGCACCGCTAAGGGAAGCCCTGCGAGTGCCCCGACTGCAGGAAGAGCTTTGTCCTCTGCTCCAACTCCATCTCCCATCAGAGGAGCCACATTTGGCAGAGCCCTGGTGACCCACATTCCCTGTGATCCAGGTTGGGAAGAGCCCTGGCTGGTGCTCTCCACGTTCTCCTGGATCCCCGTAGGCACCTGGGTGAACGCAGGGGCAGGAACATCCATCGGGACTCAGATCAACATTGGAGATCTATTGGAAAGAGCTGATTTTTTACCTTTACACCCTAAAATTTTCATCTGCTCTGTCCAATTGTTTTCTCTGGTGGTATCAAGCAACCCTGGATGATCTTGGAGATCTTCTGCAGCCTAAGTAATTTCTGTGTTAATCCTACTGAAACAACCAAAATTGGGGTAAAAATAAAGAAATTAAACAAAGAGATCTAAAGTTCCACCATTTTACCGGAATTTGGGGGTGGCTTTACTGTTCAGGGGAATATTCGGGAGGATCTGAATGTTGTGGGGCTGTGAAGCCAGATAGGGGCCACAATCTCACAACTGTGCTGGCAGAAGGTGTCCACCTGAGCCCATCTGTTCTCCAGGAATTCCAGTTGTCTGTCCCAGTCCCTGGCCTGTGTCTCCCCCTTTGGGGTGTGACCTCCAAAGTGCCCAAATCGCTGCTGAAGTGCCTGAGCTGCTCTGGGCTGTGGATGTTCCTGTCCCCCAGCCTGTCCTGGTCAGTGCTATGGGGGAGGGGGGGAGGGTGTCTGGGGGCTCCTTGGGGGACTGGGAGGGGCTTTTGTGTCTCTTGAGGGCATTGGTGGTGATTGGAGGGGCCTTTTGGGGTGGTCTCTGAGAGAGTTTTGGTGATCTTGGCTGGGCTGTGTGGCTTGGAGAGAATTTTGTGGTTCTTGGGGTCATTTATGATGCAGGGAGTGGTTGGGGGGTTCCTGGCCGGGAGCTGTGGGGTGGTTTGAGGGGTCCGGGAGTGGCTGTGGGGCTGGGAGGGGGTTTTAGGGCAGTTGTGACCTCTTCCCCAGACCCCCAAAGCTGCCACCAGACCCTACCCCCAAGATGCTGCTGGGGGTCTGGTGGCTCCATGTTGGGGTTCATCTTCCTGGCTGTCTCGGGTTCGGTTTGCAACCGGGCAGAAACACCAATTTAGTGTAGTGGTTTGGTCCAAAATACTCATTACTGTTTATCTGCTGTGAGATAAGAATTAGGAGAAATGCAAAGCAGGCACCAAACTTGAAAGAATATAAAGTTTATTAACAGACCTAAAAGAGGGAAGAAAAAAAATTATACCACCTTCAGAACTCTCCTCCTCCCCCCACCTTCCTCCCTTCTCCCACTGACAATGTGAAAAAAACAACCCTTAAGATGTTCAGTCTGTTTACCACTTCCATAATAACCTTGTTCAGTCCATTTAGAAAGAGAAGTCTCTTCTTGCTCATGCTATGAAAACATTATCACAACGAGACAGCCGCCCACTTCCAAATATTGTTCAGTCCATTTAGGAAGAGGAGTCTCTCTGCCTGCGTGTGAGTCCCTTCCCCCGACTTGCAGCTTTTCCCACAACTGCTTTCGAGGGTCCACTCTTGAAGTTTTTGGGGTACAATTTTAAGGTTGAGCCGTTCAGAAACAAAAACAGAGGCCCTTCTCCTTCCCTGGGAGCAAAGGGTCTTCATCATCTTCATCGTTAAGACTATCTCTGGAAGCATCTCTAGGTACTGAGGTTTTCTCCTTTCCCGTTTAGAGCAAAAGTCCTCATCTGGTTCATCTCTCCCTGTCCAAACTTCTCATGCAATTACAGCTGCGTCAGCATCTGCCTATCTCGGCGCAGGTGCTTTTGCTTACGAGTTGAACACTCCACCCCCCATATCTTCATGAAATTACAACAGGATACTCTGATATATCATAGCTTCACAACAGAATTTCAGCTTTAAGCATCTCCTCTCTCTCTCTTCCCTCAGGTTTTCAGCTCTTCACAGCAGTAAAAGGGTTAATCTCACCTCGGCCTTGCAGCTTTGCAGCTGGAATGTTGAATTTTTCTTATCGCAGTGGAGAGGGGGGAGAGCCGAGCCGCTCCGGCTGCCCACGGCAAGGCAGTGGGGGGGGTTCCATGGCTGGAACAGGTCCATGGCTCCAGGATGGCCGTGGCCCGGCCCGGCCTGGCCCAAGCAGGGCCTGGCCGGGCCCGCTGGCCCCCGCACGGGGCCCGCAGCCACCTGTGCCAGCGCCGGAAACGAGAGAGAGCTTGGAGGGGGAGTTTGCCTATTCTTAAATGTGGATCACAGAGGTGTTCACAACTTTAAGTGGCTTAGAGAATTGTCCATATTCAAACTGGCCAGCTGATAGGTTCTATCAGTTCCCAGAGGAAACTGTAAGCACCCCTTAGCAAGGACGTCCCTTCCGGGACTATGCTTGCTAACCTATGACACTGGCACTGCAGGAGAAGGTGAGGGGGGGTCCCCAGGGGCCGTGTGTGTCCCCCCAGAGCGTGTGTGAACCCCCCCCTTCCCGGAGTCACCCCCTTTTCCCTGCCCACAGGGCTCCTGAGCCAGCCCCTGCTGCCCCGGGAGGGAATTTGGGGAGGGGGCAGAGGGGGTGCGCAGCCCCCGCCGGGGGATGACCCCGGCCCAGCGCCCTTCGTTCAGCACCGAGCTGGGCTTGGGGCCGCAGGAGGAAGAGGCCGATGGGAAGCAGATCCTGCAGGGGGGACAGGGCTTGGGCTCAGGGCAAGGTCCTGCCCTGCACACCTGGCTCAGGTGTGAGCCTGCCCCGGGAAGGGAGCGGGACATTGCCATCCCCACGGATCAGGGCTGGGAGCAGCGCTGGGAGCACGGACATGGAAATCCTGGGAGCCACTGGGACCGCCCTGGGGGGTGAATGATCCCCCCCAGCACCTTTCCAGGCCGCCCTGCGAGCTGAGAAATGCTCGCTGGGCCTCGGCCTTGGCCAAGAGCCCCCGGGCTCAGCTGCTCTGAGCTCAGGCGCTGCCGGCTCCCGCAGCCCGCCCAGGGCCGCCCTGCCCGTGCCGGGGCTGTGCTGGAATTCTCTGCTGCTGCTGGGCCACTCGGGGGCTCTGGCCCAGCAGGAAAGGTGACCCTGAGCCAGGAGCTTTCCTTGGCCGCAGCAAAGCCTCGGCACGGAAAGACCTTCCCAGCGCTGGGCCCTGGGCCGGGAGGGATTGTGCCACCACAGCTGTCCCTCCATTTCTTCTGCCAGGCAGCTTTAGCACAGGAGAAGTGGAGAAGCCAGAGCTGCCTCTCAGCTTTCCGCAGTCCTGCAGAGGAATCCTGTGTGGGAAGCAGCCTGGGAACAGGGTTGAGGTGGCAGGGCAGGGGAATTGAGAGCCCTTTCCTCCGCCGTGGGCCCAGGCTCTGGCCCTTGCCCTTTGCAATGGCCCTGCAGCTGCCAGAGGGGCCTTTTTGGCTCAGCTGAGAGCAGTCCTGCTGCAAGGCTGTCCTCGAGCTGCTTGGGCTGCACATGTGCCCAGAGAATGCTCATTGCTTGCAGTCTCAGGTGCTGTGGGTGTGCAGGTGTAACTACTGCAGGAGGGAACAGCTCTGCTGGGGGCAGTTCTCTTTTTCTTGGTGGTTTTTCTGTTGAATGAACGTTCCCTGCCAGCTCTGGGCAGAGCTGTGTAGCTGTATGTGCCACTTGTGTGTGGCACTGTGGCTCAGGAGGTGGCCAAGGGGAGCTTGGCCGAGGTGTGGGCAGAGGAATGGCCATCAGGCCAGGCTGGGGGTCAGCGGCCGGTCAGTTGCGTTGCGTGGCCGCGGCTCTGGAGGCTTGTGTGGGAGCGTGTGCAGGGCTGGAAGGCTGGGGCTGCCGCCGCTGTGTCCCAGAGCCGGGAAGGCCGGGGCTGGCCCGGCCCTGGCCCGGCCCCGCCAGCTCTGGCAGCTGCCGGCGGGGACACAAAGGGCAGCTCCGAGCTGCGGCCGCTGCGCTGCGGCCGCACAAAGGCAGCGCCCGCAGAGCTCCAGGGCAAGGTCCTGGCCCTGGCTCGGGGCTGGGCCGGGGCCAGCGGCAGAAAATCAACTTGCAGCTCGGGCCCCGCAGCAGGGAGGAGCAGCAATTGCTGGCTGAGAGAGACTCTTGCCAAGGGCCTGCGGGGCCGGGCCCCAGGGAACGGCTTCCCGCTGCCCGAGGGCAGGCTGAGATGGGATGTGGGGCAGCAATGGTTCCCTGGCAGGGCGCTCAGGGCCTGGCCCAGGCTGGCCCCAGAAGCTGCGGCTGCCCCCGCATCCCTGCAAGTGTCCCAGGCCGGCTCGGCCATTGGGGCTTCCTGCCCAGGAGGGCTGGGCTGGGCTGGGCTGGGCTGGGGCTGCTGAGGGCGGGATGGGCTCTGCCTGAGACAGCTGAAGGCTGCGCATGATGAGGCCGGGGGGACCCCGTTCCTCAGTGGGTTCTGGGGTATCCCACATTCCTGAAGGGATCTCAGGGTATGTCCTGTTCCTGAGGCAGTTTTGGGGTGCCCCCAGTGCTTCGGGAGGGGTTGTGAGAGGGGGGCTCTGGTGCTTGGAAGGGGGACCTATTGTCAGGGAGCCCATTTTGGGAAGGATGCTGCTGTTTCTGGCAATGTTGAGAGGTTCTGAATGGGCTGTGGGGCCCTGGCTCTCATTTTGGGACTTGAGGTGAGCCCATGGGCACAGCAAGGCCTGAGGAGAGGTTCCAAGCTCCCATTTGGGATGGAGGGATTGAGCGGGTGCCTGCAATCAACTCAATGCCAGCCCCAATGTGTCGATGGCAGCCCCAAATGGCTCGATCTGTCAGCCCCAAGGCCCGGCTGTGGGGAGTCAGGAAGCACAGAAGGGGAATTGGTGTCCAGGAGGGGTGGGATGGGATGGGATGGGATGGGATGGGATGGGATGGGATGGGATGGGGATGGAATGGGATGGGTGGGGGTGGCATTGTTGGGGTGGGATGAAGTTTGGGAGGAATGGGGTGGTGTGAGAGATTGGTTACGTGAAAAGGGACATATAGATTCGGGATATACAGATTCTTTGCAGCTTACTGATCTGAGAAGCTGGCTACGTGAGAACGGGCACATAGACCCTTGCAGCTAGCTGAGCAAGGTCTCATAAGACAATGCACCACACATCCTGTGTAACAACTGAAGTTACAGAATATTACATGTATCTTGCTCAGTAACTGAACCACCATTGAGCCTTACTGCTGAACTATGGGTTTATTTGCAGAGCCAGCAAGGTTAGGTTTTGGCAGCAAAACAATGGACATCTGTGGTTAGAAGGCCAGGGAAAAAGGCAGAACTGCTGACCACGAAAGGTGGTCTAAGGAGGGGTCTGGGGGGACACACACGGCCCCTGGGGACCCCCCCTCACCTTCTCCCGCAGTGCCAGGAGGATGAACCCCAACATGGAGCCTGCGGCCCTGGCAGCATCTTGGGGGTGGGGTCTGGTGGCAGCTTTGGGGGTCTGGGGGGGAGGTCACAACTGCCCTAAAACCCCCTCCCAGCCCCACAGCCACTCTCAGACCCCTCAAACCACCCCACAGCTCCCAGCCAGGACTCCCCCAACCACTCCCAGCAATAGAAATGGCCCCAAAAGCCCCTTTCCATCTCCCCCAACACTCACCCAAATTCTCTCCAAGTCACACAGGCCTGCCAGCAGCCCAAAACTCCCTCACAGACTGCCTCAAAAGTCCCCCAAACCCCGTGCCAGCACACTAAGTGGCTCCAAGGGCCACAAAAGCCCCTCCCAGTCCCCCAAGGAGCCCCCAGACCCCCTCCCATCCCCCATGGCACCGACCACGACAGGCTGGGGGACAGGAACATCCACAGCCCAGAGCACCTCAGGCACTTCAGCAGCAATTTGGGCACTTTGAGGGGCACACCCCAAAGGGGGAGACCCAGGCCAGGGACTGGGACAGACAACTGGAATTCCTGGAGAACAGATGGGCTCAGGTGGACACGTTCTGCCCCCAGAACTACGAGATGGTGGCCCCAATCTGCCTGGCTTCGTGGCTTCGCAACTATACTCCCAAATATTCCCCTGAACCACAAATTCACCCCCAAATTTCAGGAAAATGGTGGAGCTTTAGATCTCTTCGTTTAATTTCTTTATTTTTACTCCAATTTTGATTGTTTTGACAGGATAAACATGGAATGGAAATTACTTAGGTTGGAAAAGACCTCCAAGATCATCCAGGGTGGCTTGATGCCACCGGAAGAAACATTTGGACAGAGCAGATGAAATTTTTTAGGGTGTAAAGGTAAAAAATCAGCTGTTCCCAGTGAATTTCCAATGTTGATCTGAGTCCCGATGGATGTTCCTGCCCCTGCGTTCACCCAGGTGCCTACGGGGATCCAGGAGAACGTGGAGAGCACCAGCCAGGACTCTTCCCAACCTGGATCACAGGGAATGTGGGTCACCAGGGCTCTGCCAAATGTGGCTCCTCTGATGGGAGATGGAGTTGGAGCAGAGGACAAAGCTCTTCCTGCAGTCGGGGCACTCGCAGGGCTTCCCTTAGCGGTGCCTCCGTTGGTGTTTGGTCAAGTTAGAGCTGTCTGAGAAGCTCTTCCCACACTCGGGACACTCGTAGGGCCTCTCCCCGGTGTGGATGCGCCGGTGGGTGACGAGGTGGGAGTTTTGTTTGAAGCCCTCCCTGCAGTCGGGGCAGCGGAAGGGCCTCTCATCCGTGTGAATCCGCTGGTGCAGGAGGAGAGTGGAGCTGGTCTGAAACCTCTTCCCACACTCAGGACACTCGTAGAGTCTCTCCCCAGTGTGGATGCGCCGGTGGGTGACGAGGTGGGAGTTTTGTTTGAAGCCCTTCCTGCATTCGGGGCAGCGGAAGGGCCTCTCATCCGTGTGAATCCGCTGGTGCCGGAGGAGAGTGGAGCTGGTCTGAAACCTCTTCCCACACTCCCCACACTCGTAGGGCCTCTCCCCTGTGTGGATCATCTGGTGGCGGATCAGGTGAGAGCTGTACCTGAAGCTCTTCCCACATTCCCCACACTTGTGGGGCTTCTCCCCATCGTGAAGCTGCTCATGAACCACCAGCTCTGACCTCTGGCTGCATCTCTGGCCGCCTTCCCCGCACAGGGTGGGTCTTTCCTCCTCAGAGCACCCTGGGCTGCGTTTGCAGCCCCTCCTCCTGCGGGATCTCCGGGGCTTTTCCTCCTCGTTGGATTCCTGCGCCGTGGAGCCACTCAAAACGGCCTCTCCCACCAGGTTCTGCCGCGGGCATTTGTCCTCCCTGGGCTCCGTGCTCAGCTCCTTGTCTGGGGAGGAAGGACAAGGAGAAGATGGGATTTGCCTCCGTGCCACAGGGAAGGGCAAGGAGATCCCCCCAGTCCGTCCCCGGCAGGACGGCGTCGGCAGCGGGGTTGTCCTGCAGCCGGGGGCGATGCTGGGCTGGGAGATGGAGCAGGAGAGAGGGGAAAGGGGCACTGACTTCCTCCTCACCTGCCTGGGGCTCCCGGGGCATCTTCCTCTTCCTCACAGCCTCCTCCTCCATCTGGCCAAGGGTTGGGAGTGGGAAATCCTGGTTTGGGGAAAACAAGGGATGAGTGTGTTGGGTTGGGGCTTCCTACTGCTCAAGTCCATCTCTACAAGTCACCGGTGTCCATAAAAACCAACAAAAAATTGACAGTGACTCCAAAAGAATCCTCCAGGAGTCCCCCCTTTCCAGTCTCCTCACTTTGGGGTTCTGGGGGTCCCCCTTGTCAGGGCTGCTGGGGGTCCCGTGGGTCTTGGGGATCCCCCTCTCCGGGGTCCTGCTTAGGGATGCTGGGGGTTTCAGGGGTCCCACAGGTCCCTTTTTTCCTGATTCTGCTTTGGCTCCCAGAGGTCCCAGGGTCCCCTCTTCAGCCTCCCTCCACTCCAGGCACTTGGGGCTCCTCCCTCTCCTCACCCCCCCTTTCAGGGCTGAGGGGTCCCAGCCCCACCTCATCTCCAGGCCGCCCCACCCCTCCAGGCTCTTGGGGGTCCCCCAGCTCTGGTATCGTCCCTCTCTGCTCTCCTCACTCCAGGGGTCCCATGTTCCAGCCCCCAGCTCTCCTGGGGATCCCCAAAGCCAATGTCCCACCCTGCAAGTACTGGGTGATCCTCACATGGACCCCCAAGACCCCCAAGGGGCGATTATGGCTCAGCTTTGGAGTCCTACAAGACCCACATATCCCCTCTGGCCCAAAAAATCCCTCCCAGGGACATGCAAGGACATCTAGGGCTCGATTCCAGAATCTGCAAGCTCCAAACACCCTTCCAAAAAAACCCCTCCTGCTGACCCCCCGATAGATTTGGGGTGAGCTCCCCCTCCCCGTTCACCTGCAGGATGGGGGGGAAGATGCTACCGGGGCTGGGGGTGCTGCGGACACAGTGGGCGGGCAGTGGAACCTCGTGGTTCTCCTGCTCCTCCTCCTCTCTCCCTCCTCTCCCTCCCGCTCCTCCTCCACTCCCACCCTGCCCCCCCTTTCCCACCCCCTCTGCCCCACGGCTGCCCCAGCACCGGCTGCTGTGTGGGGGGAGCCCCGATCAGCCCCAGGCATGGACAGGGGGTTGGGGACCCCCCCAGTGCGGATCCCTCCCTTCCCCAGAGCCCCAGGGAATCGCTCCAGGGCTCAGGTGCTGGGGGACAGGGCTGGACCCCCATGGAACCGCTCTTCTTCTGCCCCAACTCCACCTTTCCCTCCCCTCTCCTCCCCTTTCTCAGCGTTCCCCCAATCCACAGCCCCATTCCAACTCAATTTGGGTGTCCCAGCCCCCTCCCGCTTTGTTTGGGGCTCCCAGCCCCCTATCGCCCCCCCCCCCACCTTCTGCACCTTCCCCATCCCCAATCCCCACCTCCCCTCCCCCGGCCTTGGTTTTGGGGGTTCCAGGCCCCTCCTGCTCACTTTGGGGGTTCCATTCCCCATTTCGCTCAATTTGGGGTCCCAGACCCGCCCCCCTTCTCACCGCTCACCCCGCGGCCGGGGGGGCTCCCAGCACCACCAGTGCCACCAGTGCGGCCCCAGCTGCCCCCACACGCCCCATGCCCAGCGCCGGGCGCTGCCCACAGCCCCAAAGCAGCCGCGCTGTGCCCTGGGGGGTCCCCAGAGCGGCCCCGCCCCGCACGGCACTGGGAGCACCAGTCCGGACCAGTGCGGAGCGCGGGCGGGCGGCATCAGCCGTGCCCGGGCAGGGCCGGGCCCCGCGGGGCTCCCGCCCGCACTCGGCCCCCGCCGGGACAGCGCGGGGGGGCCCGGCCTGGCCGCCCCCACCTCCCCCTCCCCAAATTCCGCTCCGGGGGGCGCTGGCGGGGGGGGGGGCTCAGCTGGGGCCAGAGCTGCCGGAGCCACGTGTCCCCCGCTGCCGGCACCACCCCCTCAGGATTAGGGGTGCCCCAAAACTCCCTCCGAGCTGCCGGATACCCCGCACGCCCCTCAGGAGTGGGGTCCCCCCGGCCTCATCATCCCCAACCTTCGGCTGCCTCAGCCCAGGCCCCATCCCGCCCATCCCCCTCCGCCACACTTCATCCCACCCCCCAATCCACATCCCACCCTTCCCGGGCCCCATCCCGCCCCATCCCATTTCTCCCGGCAGCCGCCACCGGGACCCCAAAAACCCCGCGTGCCGGGGGCTCCCCAATATCCCCCAAGGGGCATTTCCGACTCACATTTGGAGCCCTGCAAGATCCAAACATCCGCCTCCCCCCCCGCCCCACCAAACCCCCTTCCCCCAGGAACCAACAAAGATATTTGGGGCTCGGTGCTGGAGTCCTCCAAGCTCCAAAAATCCCCTCTCCCAAAAATAACCCCAGTGACTGCCCAAGATATTTGGGGCGAGCTGTCCCTACCCGGTCACCTGCAGGATGGGGGGAGCGAGGCCGAGAGCTGCGGACACAGAGAGCGATGGATGCACGTGGAGGCTCCTCTTCCTGCCTCCTCTGTCCTGCCTCTTCCTCCCGCTCCTCCCCTTTTATCTCTCCTCTTCCTCCCGCCCCTCCCCTTTTATCTCTCCTCTTCCTGCCGCTCCTGCTCCTCCATCCGCCCTCCCCCCTCGCTCTTCCTCGTCCTCTCCTGCCCCTCCCCCCCTCCTCCCGTTGTTTGTGGCTCCCATCCCGGCTTTGTCTGGCATCAGCCCTGGGGCCGTCCCGTGCTCAGCAGCAGCAGCAGCAGCAGCAGCATCCTGTGCTCTGGCAGCACTCGCTGCTCCTTAGGGAAGGCTTTGGCATTTCTGCCGGGCACAGACACTGAAGCTCACCCCGACCTGCCCCGCTCCCATTGCTGTCCCCTGGGCGCTGGGCAGCTGCTGTGCCAGGGCAGCCAGAGACACAAAGGAAGCCAAGTCCAGCCCAGCTGCCCGGGCTGATGCAGACGAGCCCCAGGGCCGAGGTCCTGCAGAGCCCCACGGAGCCCTGGGCTCCTCGCTGGGAACGGGCTGTGCTGCGGCTGCCACAGCGGCCACAGCGAGTCCTGGGGCTCCCCCGGCGCCGCTGCAGCAGCACCCAGGTTCCACCTCCTGTGCCAGGCCCTGGCCAGGGGCCATCAGATCCATGGGCTCCGTGCCGAGGGGGAACACAACAACAGTGGATTGGATGCAGCCCCCAAGGACCTCGAGCAAATTGTGCAGGAACATCCAGACCTGGACCTGACGTTTGCAAAGCTGCAGCCGGCAGAGTTCTGTGGCGCAGGAGAGCCGGCACGGGGAGAGGAGACCTGCAAGGAGCTGCAGGAGAAACGCCCTGAGCCTCAAAGGCTGCCACAGCCTGAATCTGTGCTGGGGAAAGCTCTTCCTGTCCGGGAAGAGATCCTGGGATGAGGCAAAAGCCAAGTTCATGGCTGGTGACACGATTGCCGTGCAGGGAGGACAGAGGAGGGACTGCGGGCGGAGACTGGGAGCCCGGGAAGGAGGGAGGGGTGGGGAAGGTGTTTCTTTAGGATTTGTTTTAGTTCTCCTTGTCCTGGTGTGATTGGTTTGGAAATAAATTCCATTAATTTCCCCAGCTTGGGTCTGTTGTGGCCCTGGCAGTGAGCAGTGAGTGAGCTCTCCCTGCCCCGATCCCAGCCCACGAGCCTTTCCTTCAGTGCTCTGTGTGCTGCAGCTGTGAGCAGAGTGCCAGAGCGGCTTTGGTGGCCCCGGGCACCCGGCCAGGGCCAG